>NC_081408.1:705473382-705541440 GCF_030272615.1 Cryptomeria japonica
GACAATGATGTCAATATATAGGCATTTAGATTTCATGTCGGCCTAAAGAAATCATAACACAATTTCCTAGGTGCAGTGTATCTGATCAAGTAATCATAACTCATCATAAAAATACCACCAAAAATTTGTCGGTGGGGTAACTCATCATGATTTGTGGTAACTCATCACACAATCAACAAATATCGGTTGGAACAATCAATACCAGTTTGAGTTAAATATAGAAACCATTATCCTTGAATCTTCTGACATAATCTCCACTTGATCTTCTTCTTGATGTCGATTAATGAATATCCATTGGTTGTCTCTTATGCATATACCTATTGTCATAAAGTACCGATTAGAGATAAACCTCTTAGTATACCGGTTGTAGTGTAAACACCTTAAAGTTACACCGGTAGATAATATGAACATATGTGTGTGTATGTGTTTCATCAATGACAACATATGATGAATATATTACAATCATCGTCAAGCCAACAATCTCCCCCTTTGGCATTGATGGCAACACTTAGAAAATTTTACAATAATGTTGCTAAGTGTGCATACAAAACAAATTTACACATATACACATGCTCCTCCTTAATACATACATTATACAAAGTTTTTAAAAATACACATACATATTTCTACTCCCCCTTTGACAACAATGCCCAATTGAAAAAGAAAAAAAAAAAAAAAAAAAAAATATATATATATATATATATATATAGAAAATTTGTATCCAAGTGTTTAGCATATACAACAATAACTTGAAAAAATTGAATCAAAATTCATGCATAAGCAATTCTCATGAAAATAGCATTGAATTTCCTCTTCAACTATGATAAAGTATTTGTCCATGTCTCCAACATGTTCTCAGTGTACTCTAGTGTAGACATTATCTGTGAATAGAACTCTTCCATTGAATCCAGTGTACTAGTTTTTGGAGTTTCTAAGATAGCTTATGCATTGGAGTAGGCTATCTGTAGTATGTCCACTTGTGAAGTGAGCAGAATTTTGAGATCTTTTAGAGACTAGAGTCTCTTTGCCTTCTCATGATCATAAATATCCAACCTGTTATGCAAATCATCCATAGATTTGCTGAAAGAAAAAATAGAGTCCTTAAGTGGGACATAGGCATTACATATCCTTTGTAGATCTTACTCTATTTATCTGTGCCTTTTTTAAATATTAGAATAAAAGAAAGAAACGTTATTGGTAGAAGCAAGATACTTTCCTCATGTTTCAATAGATGATAGAGCCATTTTGCTAGTATCAATGTCCTTTACAAGTTTCTCTCCATACTTCTTCTTATGACTTTTCTCAGCATAGGTATGAGAAACTTCTTCAAGTGACTTGATTTGATCAGATGCATCTACAACTAACTAACCAAGTTTTCTAATAGGGGTTGACATATGCGTTGTAGAAGTTTCCGGTAGCAAACTAGATAGAATATCTACTGCATTCTGAATTGTTTCAACTTCAATCCTTTGCTCTTTTAGTCTCTTCTTATGCGCTCTAGATTGCATGACATTAACAATATTCATCATTTCAGATGCACTCATGTTGTCATCATCAATAGGCCCTGAAATGTTCAATGAATCATCATCATCTTCATCAATTTGTTGTTTCTTTGTTGGTTCAAAGGATGCAACTTAATGATTTCTTTCTCTTGATTCTTCTTTGTTTCCTTTTCAGAAGTATGAGTGAAAACATTTTCCATAGACTCCTTCTGAGTATCATGTAAGACCAGTGGAGATTGGGGTTTCTTTGTTTGTTCTATTTCTGGTGGATTGTCCACTTTTGGTTGAGTTGTCAATTTCTCAACTAATTTGACCTGTAAGTCTATGATTTCAGGTGGCTCCATATCTAGTGTAGTGACATCTCCAGATAGATCAATTATGTCCTAAACATCATCAACAACATGAATAGTGATGTCATCCTTCTTCTTGATAGGATAGACCACATCTGCTTGTACAATCTCTTCTTCATCCATTTTTGGTTGATTAACAACATCGTCCTCATTCTTAGAGGATTGTATGAGTTCTTCCATCCTTTTGATATCACGGGCTATTTGATGGGTCTCAATTTCAATAATTGACCTCTTTCCATTAAGAATCTTCATTCTTCTTCCTTTAAAAGAAAATTGAGTTTTGTATTGATCAATTAAAGCACTAATTTCATCTTTAGACAAATTGGGAAAATATTCTACAAAAATCTAATCAATAATTTCTTTCTCCAACTTTACAGATTCCTCCCATTTATTTACAAGAATAGTATATAAAGAATTTGAGATATCCTTTTCACTATCTTGAGGTAATCTAATATAAAAGCACAAATGATTGATTACCTATTGAATAACTTGCTCTTTCTCATCTTCACTAAAAGAATCAAAATGTTCTTTTACCAATTCAAATCTCTTCCTTCCTAATTGCTTCATTGTCCTTTCAAAATGGGTTATAGGCTTGTAGGTAGATACATCAAAAGGTATAGTTTCCTTTGGCACTTCCTTCACTTGCTTAGTTATTTTTTTGGTTGCCTTCATCTTCTTGGGTTCTTCCTAAATGTCAGTACCCTCAGATTCTTCCTGTAGAATTAATTTCTGGCCTCTCTTCTTTGATACATTCTCCTTCTTTGCATAGACCTTAGGTTCTGGTTCCTTCTTGGTTTGGATAGTCTAAGTCACCCTTGTATTCTTCATCACCGTAGGTTCTTCCTCATCTTTCTTTTTCTTTCCTTTCCCACTTGTGACAGGAGCAATACTGGTTTCGATTGATGCATCCTGGACTACCACAATATCCAGTTTTGCCTTCTTTTTATCTTTAGGAGATGCTAATAGGTTATTAGCATAACCAACCAGTAATTCATACTTTACCTCATAACTCATATCTTTCATTTCTTCTTTTCTTGGCTCAATTGCTTGCATCAAACAGAAGTCAATGGTAACTGTGAAAAATAAGTCTTTTACAAAATGTCTGACCACATCTTCAGGCAATCTCATTCTCATGCTCATTTTCTTCTAAAACTCATTAAAATACTTATTCATAGTAGTAGGAAAAGTATTCCTTACAGCCTTGATGTTGTTCTTGATTTGATAAGATACCGGTAGTTCCTTTGACCATTCAATATCACTTATTCCTGGTAGAAAATTTTGGAAATAAAAGAACAACCCAACCAATAGTTTTCCATACTTGAACTTTTGATTGTTGTCCTTCTTGATAGATTGTAGATTTAGAAACAATTGTCTTCTAATAACCTCACAAAGATCATAATCTGCATTTTCAGCTATCATCCTATGAGTTATATGTACTGCTACTGATGGAACACTATTTAGTCTACTGGAGTAAAATACCCGGTAGCCTATCACCATTGCTACCAGTTTCATTGTTGGGTCTCTGATATTGTTAACAGAAAAAGCATGTTTATCAGATGTTAAACCGGTTAGAGAGAATACCGTATCCTTTGAAATTCGCCTTAGCATAGGTACTTTACCAGTTGAGAAATAACCAGTTACAACCTGAATGGCTTCCTTAGTTATAGTGTGAGTTCTCTCTAAGTACATGTTCTCACCATGAACCTGACTCAAAATGATTTTGATATGCTCTTCCTCAAAATCTTCTAGAAAATAAGTGGCATTATGAAAACCCTTCTCAAAAACCCTAGCATACTCTGTTTGAATCTTTTCATTCTCATCACAGAGGGATTTTAACTAAGTGTAAATATATAAAGATCCTAGATCCTCTATCTTACAATCAATATAGCTCGACAAATATCCTCTAACCAAAACTCCACTAGGAACCTATGATAATGCATTATATGACACAATTCATTCCGCCACTACAAATTCCATTGGCTCAGATGTAATCATTAATCTCCCTACAAACTTTGAAGATGATGCCATTGTAGATGAACAAGATTCAAAGAAGGATTTTCAAAGAAATACCTTTTCTCATGCACGCTGCCCCGTTTGTCGGTTGACTACCCAAGTGCACACTAGTTCAATCTTTTGCAACCTTTAAATCAGCTTGATTACAAATAACAATGCAACTTTGACTATTATCAACCAACAATCTTTCTCAGCTTAGTAAGTGCTCCAAATTTCTCTCTTGAATGCATTAGGGTAAAAACAAAAAAGTGAAAACTCACTTATATCATTTTTACCTACTGCATTAAATGCTCACCTGTTATGGTTGCAAACCCTAATTTTACCGCTCAAGGAGTAAAACCGGTTGATAACATATTGGCAAAAGGTTACCAAAATTTCATGCTTCAAAATTTTCTTACTACTCATTCATCTCAAGGGGTCTAGAGGTGGATTTACCATTTAAGCTCCCCTTAGCCATATGAAAAGGCTTAATTCACCGGTGCAGGGTTCTCTTCACTTGGTGAAGGAACAATTTCCTCTCCAGGTGAGTCATCACTCTTTTTCTTTCATATCCAATTCATTTCCTCTCTGGTTTCTTCAACATTAACTTTCTACTTTCCTTTCTAATCCTTAGCAGAATTGATCGGTTTTCTATTTCTGGATCTACAAAAATTTTCTAAGTACCCCGGTTTGTTGCAATGATAGCAGGCCATACTAGATGATCTCCAAGGTCTTGCATTTCCTCTCCTAGTTCTTCTTCTATAGTTCATAGCCACATGACCAAATTTATTATAGATGGTGCAAATGACATTCGTTACCTTTTCCATCTCAAATGGATTAAACCAGTTGCTGTAGGGTCTTTGCCAGTTCATGTTGACCCGGTTGTCAAAATTCCTCATCCAGTTGCCATTTGGTCTTGGATGCATATGCGGTACAGGATTATTAGCTCCATATTTGCACTCAACAGATCTATGTCCATACATTCCACATGTGAAGCAATGACCTTCAAACTTCTTAGACACATATCTAGCATTAGTATTGAAGCTTTCATTTCTATTTGGTTTGTCTCTACAAACATTTACAGTGTGACTAGGTTTATGGCAAACAAAACAAACAGGTTTAAAGACCTTCTTACTCATAGGCTTTTTGAGAGTAGATTTGTTCTTAAGAGTGTTTCTCTTGGTACCAAAGGATTCACCTTTTTTAGATGTGTGAAAACTAAGTCCAGAGGTATCACCTTTCATCCTTTAAGACTGAATTTTTTCTTCCAACAAGATTGAACTTTTGATGAACTTGTCCAGCTTCTCATTTCCTTCAATAAGATATGTGGTGAGATCTTCATTATGCTTTGATAGATTCTCTTTCAGAGATGATGCTAATTCAAGATCTAACGGTAGGTTCTCCTTCTCTTCTCTTTCAACATTCAAATGTTCATGCAAGGTAGCATTTTCTTGCTTGATCTTGGTAATCTCATGATCTCTTTCCTTGATAATATCTTCAACATATCTTCTGGCTTCCAGTTCCTGACTCATGCAGATAGTAAGACTTTCCAGCTCTCTCCTTAGATTTAGATTTTCACCATTCAGTTTTTCAACCTCCTTAGCCAAAGCATCAATATTGGCTTCATCTAAAGAACTAATTTCAAGATGTAATTAGGTTTTATTGGTTGACCTAGCTGAAATGTCTATTTAGGATGACACAGTTGATGTTTTATATGTTGATGATCTAAGAGAAGAAAGTGATGTCATATTGGAGAAGAGAGATATCTACCTGAGTGTTGTAGATTGTGAAGTATAACTGGATCCAATTTAGCAAGCTGAAAGTGCAAAGTTTCAAATCACTTTTTGTTGTTGTTCCCTAACAGTTATAGTAGCTTAAATCCCTTAATCGGGTAGGTCCTAACGGGCCTTCATCATTTAAGTCCCCTAACAGAGCAGCTCTCAAAAAGGGTGGTAAATCCTCTCATGAGGTTAATCCTAATAGATCATTAAGCTCCTAGCTGGAGTGATAGGTAAATCCCTTAACCGGGTGACTCCTAATAGGGTCTGCTCCTAACCAAGCATATTGTTAGATCCTAATAGGGCTAAGCTCCTAATAGGTTGTACTTCAAAAGAGTACAAATTTTAGTGGGTACCAACTCTCACTGTGGTTTTTCCCATTTGGGTTTCCACATAAAAAATTTATGGTGTTCATGTGTGAAATGCTTTTCATATGTTTTTCATGTTTTATTTTCTATTACCGATTCAAATAGGTTATGTTTGCTTATCATAAATCTTAAAGTGGTTATCGATATTGATGGTTAATTGGTTGATGCAACATTGATTAGTTAATAAGTTGGTAAAAGTGTTTTTCAATCTGATATTGAGTTGATGGCTAATCTAATTAATAAGTTTGCATAAGTGGGAAGTGATTGTCTAGATCTAATAAGGAAATTGAGAAATCTATTAAAAAGAATTGGTTTATGTGTTGAATGTTTTTCAGATCTCTGATAAGTTTATTTTTGAGTTTAAAGTTTCAGTTCTTGTTAATATTGATTCACACCCCCCCCCTCTTAGTATTAACCAAATCTTCATTTTGTTAACAATTGGTATCAGAGTATTGGTCCTCTATGCATAGAAAGCTTAACTGCTTGAGGAAAAGATTATGAGGTAGTCAAGATGATGAAGAAAAAGGGTCATAAGTTCAACAAGGATAACTAAAAGATCTAGAAAGATAGATTGAAGATCTACATTAAAGGTCTTGGTGCATAATACTGGAAGCAAGTTGAAACAAAATATGTTGCTCCTACTACTACTCCCTTGACACTAAATGAACTCATAGAGAAACAAGAGAACATGCAAGACTTAGAAGCTATTGTAATTACTTTATCTGATTTAGTATATATTGATGTTCAAGGATTGGAAACTGCAGGTGAGGTTTGGAAAAATTTAGATGCAATATATGAAGGAGATGAGCATGTACAAAGAGCAAAAGAGGAAAGATTGAGAGGAAAATTTGATGACATGAGAATACAAGAAGGAGAGAATATTGCACAATATGGTCATAGAATCAAAGATGTTGTTGGCGGCAGAAAAGGAGTTGGTGGTAAAATAGATGATGATGCAGTGGTAAGTAAAATGCTCAGAAACCTTCAACCTTATTATGCTATTAGAGTATCAACAATCCAAGAACTTAGATCTATTTCAAAGGATAAGGTAATTGTGTAAGGCCTTCCCCAAACCAAGCTTTGATTAACTTGGTTGACCATGTTTGACCCTATTAATAAATGCTATATAATACAATAGAATGGACTGTGTTAGACCAATAGATCTGTGAGAAAAGAAATTGAACCAAGTTATAGAGTTATTTCACCCGGTGGTGTATATTTTGATGTGTTATGAATTTGAAATCCTAAAAGATCCATTGATTGGATAATCTTGATTTAATGTATGTCAGCTATGTCTGGATTTAGAACTTATATGATTCCATGATTTGGATAACATTGATGTATGTTGATGCTTCATTTATATGCTTTATGATATAGAACTCTATATGATTCTAGAATAGGATAAATTGGAGATGATGTATGTCATTATTGGATTTGCAAGACTTTACTATGATGATAGAATTAGGATGTATGTTTTATGTGTGGATCAAAATTATGAGAATTATGATAATTGCTTATGTGGATTTATTTGGATATGAGATATATTGAATTGTTCAAATGTAAATTGTATATGAAGTGTTTGATGTGTATTCTAATTCGTGTGTTTAATATTATACGAGGTTATTGGAAAGTACTAATGTGTATTTGAGTGGCACAGGAAAAGATATCCATGTGACCATGGAAATAATATGGAGAACCAAACCTAGACCTATGTATGTTCGTAAAACCAGGGTTTGTCTATTTGGAGAGACAACACCCCGTTTGTGTCGTATTTTATTTGTAATAGTAAATGATGCATGTGTGTTAAATGTTATTTATTTGATTTATTTAAATCCAACAAGAGACAAGATTTCATGTGCAATTTTGTAAAAGTATTTTCTTAGTGTCACTTGACACATGTGTTGATTTATGTTTGAGTTTTTAAATTTGTCTCTTGGAGGGAATTGTTTAACTATAGCTTTTTCAACTAAATTTAATGTGATTCCCTAATTGCCTTAGGTAGAAAATCTTTGGGGTACTCAACTTAGGTTTGACCCGAAAATTAACTTCAGATGGGTTTAAAAGGGGTTAAATGGACTCATAGGGGTAGTTTAAAGATGTTTCCTAAAGCCCATAAGGTATATCTATGAGTTAGGAGTGTTTTTAGGCATGTGCCAACTCACACGTGACTGTTTAGTCACCTCAAAAATTGGATTTTATAAGATGTGCGAAAATTCAAAATTAGAAAGTGCCATCTAGGTTGGATAACCTTCCCTTTTGGTTGAGAAATCCTTTTGGATTGCTTTCTTCCTTTTTCCTTTTCTGTTTGGATCTTTTTCCTATTTTTCTTGTTTTTTTTCCTTTTTCAATTTTAGAAACCTATGAGAATTCTCACTGAAGTTTATATAGCCAAGAATGAGAGATTTTGTGAGTAATCACCCACTCTCCATTGTTGGAGACTGCAGTTTTGAAAAGAATAGATTTGGTATAGAAAATTTGGCTAAGGGTAGAGAAACAAAGATTGTGGAATTGGGCTGCTCATCCTCAACAAAACTAGCATACCCTTAGGTAGTTGAAGGTTGGTTTCACCTTTCTTGTAATGTTTTCTTATTGCATGTTGTATTGAAAGAAATGCTTGTGTAAAGGGCTAGTTTTCCTTCTTGCATGTATTCCTTGGAAATTTGTTTGATGTTTGTGCTTATGCAATTTATGTGTTTTGGGAGTAATCAAGGCCTCCTACTCTTGGGAGAGAGGATGGTCTTGTGGATGGTAGAAGTGACAGCTCTCGAGTGAGAGGCTCTCGTTATGAGAGTGATCACAAGGGATTTTATGTGACCCTTGTTGTATGGCTTGTTTATGCATTGGGGGTCATAAGTAGGGAAATAAGGCATGAATGCCTTGGGGGGAATAAGGAGTGTGGGGTTGTGATACTTGATGTATTTGGTTTGCCATGAGGTGGCTATATGTTTTACCATACTTGCAGTCTCCTCAAGGTACTTGGTCCACTACCACCCTAGAAAAGACATCACAAATGTGTGGTGCAGTGTAGCCTTGGTTGGGATTGTGTTGAGTTTGTTTTTCCCTTGTCTTTTGTGTTTGCATGTGTGTTACCTATCTAGGGCTTGGTTCTCCAAGCTCAGGGGTAGCTACTAGTTAGCCTAAGCTGGGAGGTGAGCACTCCATGGTCATAGCTTTTGATTTAATTGTAGGTTATTAGAAGAAAATGGCAGGACAAGTAGATGTGGCTAGATTTAGTTGTTGTAAATGTAATTAATGTTCTTTGATAGTCCTCACTAAATTGAAAGGAGAGACCTATTTGTAAAGTGACTATAGAGACTTGAGAATATGTTTAAAGTTATCTAATATTTATTCATGCAATACTGCAGAAAAGAAAGAAGTAACTTTGGTTTTGTTTTCTAAATTTCTGAAAGATAACATTGTTGTGTTTTAGGATATTTTGATAAGAAGGAGATTTATTTATTCCTTTTATGCATTTAAACACAAATATTAGGAAAGTGATGAATTTGATTTCCATGCATGTGGGAGGCTGAAAATAAAAACATTTAGATCAATCCAGGAAAATGTAAAAGTCATTTTATTTAATTCTGTGATTGTATTTTTTTTTTAATTTTAGAAAATAAGAGCAAAGGAATTTATAGCCATCTCTAAGGTTTCTAGATTAATAAATTATAGCTATATTTAGTTGTTGTTAAATTTATTAAAATTGGTCATTTAAATAGTTGTTGTAGAATTTGCAAAGTCTGTCAATTTATTTATTGCAGAAAATGAAAATTATAATCTATTATAGTTTTATTTAAATAAAATCTAGATTTATTTAGTTGCTGGTAAATTTATTAAATTTAGTCATTTATATAGTTGAAATTTGGATTAATTAAATATTGGCATTATTTAAATGCAGAAAATAACAGCTACAGTAAACAATTTAATTACTTTACTTTTTGCTGTAAGTAAATCAGAATTTTTCATAATCCATCTATTTGATTTTTGCATTTAGGAAACTTATACATTCCTGAAATCAAAATACTATGGTCTATTAATTATATAATCTCTGTTATATAAAATATATTTATATATAAATATATAATTATATACATGCAAATTTCATGTATATACTTATATATATATATATATATAAAATAAATTTATATAAGTACCTACGAAAGCAAATATACATACATACATACATACATACATACATACATATACATATATATATATATATATATATTAAAAGAAAGGAGAAAGAAGAGGGGGCGAGTCGGGCCAAAACCCACTGTGTGAGCACATAGTGGGCGGCACCCTCGACACCACCACTGTGTGAACACATAGTGAGCGGCGCCCGCGGCACCACCACTGTGTGGTCACACAGTGGGCGGCGTTGGCTAGGGATAGATCATCGCTTCCCCCCCCCTCCAGCATACAATGCATCCACCTATCTTCCATGGCCGCTGCCGGGGTTCCCATTCAGCCCTGCACCAAAATTTTTAATCAAAAAAAAAATATTAAACCCTAGTCCGGGTAGGGCTAGGGTAATAATAAGAAAATAGTAAAGTCACTGCCACTGTGTGGTCACACAGTGGGCGGCGTTGGCCAGGGATAGACCATCGCTCCCCCCCCCCCCTCCAGCATACAATGCATCCACCTATCTGCCATGGCCGCCGCAGGGGTTCCCATTCAGCCTTGCACCAAAATTTTTAATCAAAAAAAAAAATATTAAACCCTGGTCCGGGTAGGGCTAGGGTAATAATAAGAAAATAGTAAAGTTATAAAATATGGTTATTTTATAATGCAAAATTCCTAACTAGGGTTTGGATGGCTTCATTTTTATAAAGTTTGGGAAACTGTTATAGTAATTAAATATATATATTTATATATAAATATAAATATTTACATACACATATATGAAAATATAAATAGAAAGCTGTGGAAATTAAAGAATAAAGCATATCTTTAGATTTTAATATTTATTTAGTGTTGTAGATTCTTAAGAGTATATAAAATCAAGTGGGCAAACATTGATTTTTAATCAACCTATGGGTATTTCTTTTAAAAAAATAAGGGGTAGAGATTTAATTAACATACTTGGATATAGGTTTTGGAATCAAATCTCATGGGACGTTTTTCGTCATGGGCTTAATTGTACCTTAGTTAATTAAATTAAAGCACATTTTAATTATGGATTAAATTAATGCTAGGAGAATACTTTTAATTAGTTTTCTAAAATCAATTAATGGCTATCCGAGATTAATTTTGCCTTCACCAATTAATTATCTGAATTAGTTGATTTATTAAATTCGAGTAGACAATAAAACTACTCACTTAGAATTCCGCATTTAATTTTATTTATTTTTGAATATTTGAGCTAGTAGATAAAGTTAATCTAAGCATAGTTAAGACAAAACATGTTGTAGCATTTTAAATTTGTCGATTTAATGTTTTTTTAAAAATTATCACGATCTTGCCCTAAATTTTGGGCATTAAAAATTGTTGATTCTTTAATCGGTAAGCTAACTACTTTTGAGCTTAATAGTCTTGATAACATTGTTACTAAACCTAGTGAATCTGCCTTTAAAGCTTCTGTTGTTGGTTCATCTGCTAGAAAAGTTAAAGATGTATGTCAGAATCATGAATGCAGATCAAGTCATGGAGGTAATCAGGGAAGTGAAGATAATGAAGATAATGTAATGGAGCTTGAGGCACTGTTGCCAAGGAAATTTTCAAGAGGCACCGGTAAGTATAAAGGAAATCTACCATTGAAATATTTCTCTTGTAGTAGACTTGGTCATATTGCTGCAAATTGCCCTAATAATGATAAAAAAGGAGAAATTTAGAAGGTATAAAGGAAAAGGGAAAAAGAAATGTTATGTTGCAGTGGACAAAGGTGCTACTGATGAAGAGTCTAAATATGGTGAAGATAATGAAGAGATTGTGTTTGTAGCCATGAAGGAGGAATTGTTTGATGAGCAGGCATTGGCTTCTCATGTAGAAAACAATGATGAATGGATTATAGACAATGGTTGGTCACAACACATGACAGGAGACAAAAGTAAGTTTATAAGTCTTAATGAATTTGATGGATGTGTTGTTAGATTTGGAAATGACTCTCCCTTCATGATGAAAGGTAAAGGTGCTATTTCTTTAAATGGGAAGAGTAATGGTGATGATGTATTTTGGGTTGATGGTCTAAAGCATAATTTGTTATGTGTTGGACAGCTCAATTATAAAGGTTATTGGCTTGAGTTTAATGATGGAGTCTGGAGAATTATTGGAGGTAATGGTGAACTAATTGCTATTGGGAAGAAAACTAGAGCTAACTTATTTCATTTGAATGCTAATGTCAATAATTGTCTGATTACAAAAATGGAAGATAGCTAGTTGTGGCCCAAGAGATGTTGTCATGTGAATTTTGAAACTTGGTGAAGGTAAGCAAGTCAAGTATTGTAAGAGGATTGCCACAAATTGTTAAACAAACTAATGTGATTTGTACAAATTGTCAAATTGGTAAGATGACCTCTATTTCTTTTAAAATCAATAAGTGTACATCTGAGAATATTTTGGACTTGGTACATACCAATCTCTGTGGCCCTATGAGAATTTTTTTTATTATGGTGATAGTTATTTCATGCTTTTTATCGATTACTATTCTAAGATGACATGGGTTACATTTTTGAAAGAGAAATTTGAAGATTTTAGTAAGTTCAAAACATTCAAAGCTCTAGTTGAGAATGAGACCAGTAATAATTTTAAATGTTTAAGGTCAAACCAAGGTAGTGAATTCACATTTGATGAATTTGTTAAGTATTGTGATGAACATGGTATCAAGAGACAAATGTTTGCTCCACGAACACCACAACAAAATGGCATAGCAGAAAGGATTAACAACACAATCATTGATGCTGCTAGGACAATATTATTATAGGGTAATGTACCTAAGTTGTTTTAGAGAGAAGCAGTCAATATTGTAGTATATACATTAAACCAAGTACTTGTACAGAAAGGTAACAATAAGACCCCTTATGATCTATGGTATGGTAAAACTCCTTGTGTAAGTTATTTTAAAATATGTGGAAGTCAAAGTTTCATTAAGAAGGATAACTATACTGAGAAATTTGATGCAAAATCTATTAGGATAACTAGTGAACAACTGAGAGGGGGGGATGAACTGGTTGTTAATAGATTACAACAATTAATCCACAATACAACCTTAAACTGGAGCATATAAACATTTAAATAATGGTAAAGCAAAAAATAGATGTTGGTAGACATAGATACCGATAAACAATGCAACTCAATAATAAACAAAAAATCAATGTAATGCAACCATAACACATAACACCAAGATTTGTACGTTGAAAACCCGGTAAAGGGAAAAACCATGGTGGGAAGCCTACCCATAATTAGATGATACTTCTACAGAAAGTATGTGTTACAATGAGGGGCCTACACATGTAGGAAGGAACACATCCTAGAGCGCACTACTCATTACAAAAGAGTCTCACTGACTACAAAGGTTAAAACCACCTCAAGATATTTAGACAACAATCCAGTAGAATGAACTATTAGAGATAGCATCTACCATGCCTAATTACAGTCTCGGTTAAGCTCAACACTAGGGGCCTTTGACCTCTTCCTTAATCCCAATTCGATCCTCAATGATCGACCTAAAATCCTTCACATATGATATTACAATTCATGACCATGATACTTGATCTACAATGAGATCTTACATTGATTTATACCAACCCTAAGACCTAAACCAATTAGGTTGGGCACCTAAAAGATATTGCAATAAGATCATACACATATATCCATATTACAATGATATGCCATGTCAACTTTAGACCAAAACAATATTGACCGATCCATAAAACATCCTGGTAATGTGTAGAGAATACATTAACATGATACCAGTCCATAACCTAGATAGGCACCAGACCTATTCTAAGTTCACCATGCCAAAGCGACATCTCCAGCTAATTGAAGCATGATCAGAGAACTTTTTTAGCATCCTGAAAGCCGCACCAACACCACTTATGCATCTTGTCAAGAATTCTCAATGAAAGCTCTACTGGTAGAGCCTTAAACCTATTCCAGTAAGGGTCTACAAGAGTGTATGATATCATCCGATTACCAAGTCAATACCATCTAACCAGGACATACTCCAGAAGCATGTACTACATGTAACCAAACACATTCCATTGATCCAAACATGCTGAAAGTGTCCAACAGATAGTCTCCTCTACTGATACCACTAGATCTTCTATTGGTAACCAAAACCTCTTTGTCTATAACCAACCATAAAAACTAGTGTTGACATCAATGACAAAACATCAATGTAACACATAATCAATTCCTCCAAAATGCTAACAATCTCCCCCTTTGGCATTGATGGCAACACTAGATGTGAAAAACATCTAAGTACCAAAAAGAATGCCAAACAAGTCTCCCCCAATGGAAGACAACCAACAAAACTTTCCCTTTGAATAATATCTCTCCTCTTAATGTATACAACTCCCTTTTTTATATTTTTCACATCAATATCTCTCCCCCTTTGACATCAATGCTAGAAATATGACAAAAATATCAAAGCAGTAATGTAATTCATTAAAACTCAAAACTGACTACTCCCCTTGAGTAGTAGCACCACTCACCACTACTGGAATGAATAGTATCCCTAATAATGCATGTCGGACTAATGCCAAACTATATCAATCAAGTCTTTGTCGGAGGGGCAGAAACCCCTAACCTGTCTCTCAAATACTCAAATGATTCCTTAGCCAGTGGTTTAGTGAATATATCTACAGTATGCTCTTTAGTGTTCACATAAACCAATTTGACTTCCTTTTCTTCTACCTTATCCTTCAGAAAGTTATACTTTATTGATATATGCTTAGTCTTAGAGTGAAATACTAGATTCTTAGACATGTCAATAGTTGCAAGGTTATCATAGTAGATAACTACTGGTTCACTATATTTTACCCTGATATCCTTCAACATTTGCTTCATCCATAGGACTTGAGTACAATTAGTTATTGCTGCAACATATTCAACTTCTGCAGTAGATAAAGAAATGCATGGTTGTTTCTTGCTAATCCATGAAACCAGTTTCTTTCCAATAAAGAAAGCTTGATCAGAAGTTCTCTTCTTGTCATTAGTATCTCCTGCCTAATCTGAATCTGTATATGCACACAAAGTGAAGTTGTCATCTCTAGAATACCATAAGCCATATTTAGTTGTGCCTTTTAGATATCGCAATATCCTCTTTACTGCACATGCATAATTTTCTTTAGGATTACTTTGATATCTTGAAACAATACTCACATCATTCATAATATCTAGTCTATTCTGAGTTAGATATAACAAGACATCAATCATAGACTTCTACCTTTTTTGGATTTACTGGTGTAGATGTATCTTTGATAGATAATTTATCAGTTGTCACCATAGGAGTACTTATCAGTTTGGAATTATCCATACCAAACTTCTTCAACAATTCCCTCAAATACTTTGTTTGATAGATAAAGATGCCTTTATCAGTTTGAGTAATCTGCAAACCTAAGAAAAATGTCATTTCACCAATCATGGACATCTCAAATTCATTCTTCATGTTGTTAGAAAATTCCATGCACAATTCAAAAATGCACATTTAATATCCATTTGATAAACATTATAGTTCTTATATGTTGCATACGCAAGAAATAGCCTAACAGCTTCAATTCTAGCTACAGGTGCAAAAGTCTCACCATAATCAATTCCTTCCTTTTGAGAATAACCTTTACAAACCAATCTAGCTTTATTTCTTATAACTTGACCATACTCATTTCATTTATTCCTAAAAACCCACTTAGTTCCAATAACATTCTTATTTTTAGGTCAGGGAGCTAAAGTCCAAGTTTAATTCTTCTCTATCTGATCTAATTCATCTTCCATAGCCTTTAACCAATGTTTATCTTTACAAGCTTCAATAACAGTTGTTGGTTCAACTTGAGAAATAAGACATACCTCTTCATTTCCCAGTCTCCTTCTAGTCATAACTCACTTGTTCCTATCTCCAATGATTTGATCTTCAGGGTGGTTTAATCTTACATACCTTGGATTCTTTTGAACTTCAGGTTCGCTAATCTAATCATCAGTCATAGTTGAGTTTTCTAACTATGCCAGTGTAACAGTTTCAGTGTCCTGTACCGGTTGAGGTATTCACGGTTTAGTTATGATAATTTCCATTGTCGGTTCCCTATAATATGATATAGATTGATTTTTGTATTGCTCATCCACTTACACATTTGCACTTTCCACATTTTTTTGCAATCTTTTTTTATAACATCTATATGCTTTTCTTTGATTAGAAAAACCAAGAAATATTCCTTCATCACATCTAGGATAAAAATTTCCAGTTGAATCATCCCTTTTGATATATTTACTTCCAAAAATTCTGAAATATTTAATAGTAGGTGTATGTCCAAACCATAGTTCATAAGGAGTCTTACCGGTTTCACCTTTGGTGTGAACTCTACTGAATGTGTAGACTGTTGTACTCACTGCTTCTCTCCAGTAGATATGAGGCAATTGGGATTCCATCATCATTGTTCTTGCTACATCCAAAATCATTCTATTCTTTCTTTCCACCACTCCATTCTACTGAGGAGTCCTAGTTGCAGATAATTGTATTCTAATTCCATTTGTCTCACAATAACTATTAAATTCATGAGAAGTGAACTCACCACCTTGATCTGATCTTAGACATTTGATTTTCAATCCAATTTAAACTTTTACTTTAAAGATCTTGAATATCTCAAAAGCTTCAGACTTCTCCTTAAGAAAAGTCACCCATGTCATTCTAGAATAATCATTAATTATCAGCATGAAGTACCTATCACCTTGAAAGATTTTAATCCTTACTAGACCACATAAGTTAGTATGAATCAAATCAAGAACATCATTAGATTTATCTTGTATGCTCTTAAAAGTAGTTCTCACTTGCTTTCCTAGTTGACATTCCTTACATACCAAATAACGAGGCTTCATAATCTTAGGTATATCTCTAATTGCCTTTGTTGAACTGATCTTGACAGTGCAATCAAAATTAACATGACACAACCTTTTATTCCATAACTAACTCTCATCAACATGAGCAATCAAACATGTCTTATTACCAGTGTTCAAATGAAACATATTACCTCTAGTCTAAGTACCGGTAGAAATCTTCAAACCAGTCTTGTTAATGATTTGGCATTTTCTATCCATGAATTGAAGTTGGAATCCTTTATCCACCAACTGACCAACACTCAAAAGATTATGCTTTAAACCTTCTACATAATAGACATTGTCAGTATTATGCTTACCATCTAGAGAGATAGTGCCTTTACCTTTGATCATACATGCTTTGCCATCTCCAAATCTTACTTGACCGCCATTGTATTCATGCAGGGACAAAAAAATTCTTTTATCTCCAATCATATGATGTGAACATCCACTATCAATTACCCATTCATCCTTATCTTCAACTTTTTCTTCCAAGGCCTTCTCTTCATTCAAGATAGCCAGTTCCAGTTCATGTTCTTTTAAGACATAGAGCACCCATTCCTTTCCATTGTCAGATCCACTAGCAGATTCTTCTATCGGTTCATCCTCGGAGTCATCAATTACTCCTTCCTCATCCGCTATGAAGCATTTTTTGTTTCTCTTGAATTTGTATCTATTCTGATTAGGCTTAAAATATTTCTTAACTCTTTCCTCAAATCTTGCATTCCTTTTAGAATATCTAGATGCAAAATGACCAATCTTATGACATGCAAAACATTTAAAAGGTGTTTTTCCTTCATACTTACTTCTTGTCGGTCCTTTAGGTACTCTTCTAGCAAATAAGGCTTCAAGTTGCTCAAATTCTTCATCTTCTTTCCTCATGTCTTCTAGTTCCTTTGCATATAGGTTTTTCTAGTCATTCTTTCTAGTAGATGATGATTATGATGCATGAAAAGCAAGTTTAGATTTTGCAACTCCAGAAGGTCCAAATTCTTCAAGCTCAAAAGCAGATAACTTCCCAATGAAAATGTCTCTATTAACTAAAGTGTTTTCCATTGTTCTCAACTCATTAATTGCAGTTGCCTTCATCTTGTAAGCCAGTGGAAGGTCTCTCAAGACTTTGAAAACTATATCATCTTCACTCAGAGATCCTCCACAACATTAAATTCCCATAACAATCTCATTTACTCTCTCCATAAATGTAACAATTCTTTCATTGTCATCCATCTTCAATTTTTCATATCTCACCTAGTAGCCATCAAGTTTAGAAATTTTGACAGTAGGGTCACCTTCATTCAGAGTTTGCATTTTATCCCACATAACCTTTGCAGATGATTTATCAGTTAATCCCATGATCTGTTGATTAGTAAGTGCACATAGGAGGGCTTCTCTAGCTCTGCACTCAATCTCAATATTCTTATCCAAGTCTACAAGAGCAGGATTTCCAGATGTTAGATTATAAGGTGTATAACCTTTCTTAGCGATCTCCCAAATATCCTTGCCAAGACATCTAAGATGAGTCTCCATTCGGATCTTCCATATCCCATAATTTGTTTCATCAAGCTTAGGGATTTCTCTTCTAAAGATAGTTGTTGGTGGATTAGTTGCCATAGGATCTACCTCAAGTGGTTAAGCTTCTACAAAAGAGGACCAATTCTCTGATACTAATTGTTAGAATAATAAGTGAACAACTGAGAGGGGGGGTGAATCATTTGTAAACATATTACAACAATTAATTCACATTACAACCTTATACCAGAGCACATAAACATTTAAATATCAGTAAAGCAAAAACAGATGCTAGTAGACACAGATACCAGTAAACAATGCAACTTAATAATAAACAGATAATCAATGCAATGCAACCATACCACATAACACCAAGATTTGTACATGGAAAAAATGGTAAAGGGAAAAACCATGGTGGGAAGCCTACCCACGATCAGATGATACTTCTATAGAAAGTATCTATTACAATGAGGGGCCTGCACATGCAGGAAGGCACACTTCTTAGAGCACACTACTCATTACAAAAGAGTATCACTGACTACAGAGGTTAAAACCACCTCAAGATATTTGAACAACAATCTAGTAGAATGAACTACTAGAGATAGTATCTACCATGTCTGATTACAGTCTCGATTAAGCTCAATACTTGAGGCCTTTGACCTCTTCATTAATCCCAATTCGATCCTTAATGATCAACCTAAATTCCTTTGCATATGATATTATAATTTATGACCATGATACCTAATCTACAATTAGATCTTACATTGATTTATACCAACCCTAAGACCTAAACCCAATAGGTCGGGCACCTAAAATAAATTACAATAAGATCATTACATATATCCATATTACAATGATATTCCATATCGTCTTTAGACCAAAACAATATTGACCAATCCATAAAACATCCTTGTAACATGTAGAAAACACGTTAACATGATATCGGTCCATAACCTAGATAGGCATCAGACCTATTATGAGTCCACCACACCAAAGCAATGTCTCCAACTAATTGAAGCACGATCAGAGAACATCTTTAGCATCCTGAAAGCTGCACCAACACCACTTATGCATCCTGTCAAGAATTCTCAATGAAATCTCTACTAGTAGAGCCTTAAACCTGTGCTGGTAAGGGTTTACAAGAGTGTATGATATCATATGATTACCAAGTCAATACCATCTAACCAAGACATGCTCCAAAAGCATGTACCACGTGTAACCAAACACATTCCAATGATCCAAACATGCCAGAAGTGTCCAATAGATAGTCTCCTCTGTAAGTAACATTAGATCTTTTGTCAGTAACCAACCATAACAGCTAGTGTTGACATCAATTAAAAAACATCAATGCAACACATAATCAATTCCTCCAAAATGCCAACAAAATCTGATGAAGGTATTTTTCTTGGTTACTCCTCTAAGAATATATAAATGTTACAATAAGAGAACTAGGAAAATTGTTGGAAGTGCTAATGTGAAGGTGGTTGATTTGTCAAATAAGTCTAAAGGTACAAGTAGATTAGAACCTGAAAAGGATGATAATGAGGAAAAACTTGTGATCATTAAACTAGAAGCACAAAACAACAATCAACTGGCAAACACAGAATTAGGTACTCAACCGGTAAGTGATGACAATGAGGATGAAAATGGAGAATTGAAAGAGGAAGATGTAGAACAGACACAGGCTATACATAAATATGTCAGATTAAATCACTCACAAGTGAAGATAATTCATGATAAGAATGCAGGTGTGAAGACTAGGAGAAAGATTAGAGAAAATTCTTGTTTGATCTCTACAATGGAACCTAAGACAATTAAGGAAGCATTGAAAGATAATGATTGGGTGAATGCAATGAATGTACAATTAAATCAAATTGAGAAAAATCAGACATGGTCAATTGTTCCTAGACCAAATGAAAAGAATGTCATTGGAACAAAATGGGTCTTTAGGAATAAATTGGATGAAGAAGGAAGATTTGTAAGGAACGAAGCAAGGTTAGTCTACAAAGGGTATGTACTAGAAGAAGCTGAGTATTATGGTGAAACATTTGCACCGGTTGCTAGATTAGAAGTTGTAAGGATGATGCTAGCATTTGTTTCATATAGAGGTTTCAAAGTCTACCAAATCGATGTCATGTCATCCTTCTTGAATGGAATCCTATAAGAAGAGGTATATATGGAACAACCAAATGGATTTTCCCTCACTAATGATAAGGACATGGTGTGTAAATTACATAAAGCTTCATATGGTCTTAAGAAGGCACCGAGACCATGGTATGAGAGACTTCATGCACATTTGATCAATATTGGATTTCAATGTACCAGTGAGGATAGTAATATATACTTGAATACTAATGGAGACAAGATGCTAACTGCAGAAGTATTTGTAGATGACATAAGTTTTGGTGGTAATGACGATATGTGTATGAATTTTTTCGATGAGATGAAAAAGGAATTTTAAATATCTCTAATTGGTGAAATAAAGTTCTTTAATGGCTTACAGGTCCAACAACTAAATGATGGTATCTTTATTTTTCAAATCAAGTATATCAAAGAATTTTTGAAGACTTTCGATATGGAAGAATGCAAACTGGTAGGTGGACCTATGGTAACATGCTGTAAATTGTCCAAGCCAGATGATTCCCCTGATGTTAGTGAAAAGGAGTACAGATCCATGATTGGAAAGCTACATTATGTTGTTCATAGTAGACCAAATATTGCTGATGTTGTTGGCTTAGTAGCTAGATTTCAAAAGGAACCAAAGGAAAGTCACATAATGGTTGTAAAAAGAATTTTTCAATATCTCAAAGGGAAATTAGACTATGGATTATGGTATCCTTGCAAAGGAGATTTCACTTTGGATGTCTTTACTGATGCAAATTTGGCAAGTAATGTGGATGATAGGAAAATAAAAACTGGTGGAGATTTTCTAATTTGAGGAAGACTAGTAGCATGGACAAGCAAGAAACAATAATGTGTTTCTCAATCTATAGTTGATGCTAAGTATGTAGTCACATCCATTAATTGCACGCAGGCCATATGGATCAGACATGTGCTAGAAGGATTCAAGATAGATATGTCTGCACCATTGACTATCTATTGCGATAATACAAGTGCAATAAACATTTCTAAGAATCATGTACTTCATGCTAGAACCAAGCACATAGAGTTGAAGTATCATTTCTTAGGAGAAAGAGTTTAGGAGAAGAAGGTGAAGATGGAATATGTGAAGAGTAAAGATTAGTTAGCTAATATCTTTACTAAAACCTTACCAAAGACAACCTTTGAGTTTCTTAGAGGTAAATTAGGGGTTAGAACCCTACATCGGAAAATTCTGATTATGGAGATGCATCAATCTTGTGGATTTCATGTTTATCTTTCAAGAAGGATTGATGAAGATGTAGGCTACTCCATAGGGGGGACAACTCTGATGCAAGTTTGATATGATGTTCTGATTTATAACTCTAATCCGATAAAATGATATAATTCTGATACAAGTAAAGTCCTGCTTTAGTACTCTAATGCAATAATTTGGTGTTATGATTTATTCAACAAAGATGATGGAAGTGGCAATAGAAGAATTGAAGATAAGTGATTCATTTCCACCTTTGCCATTGTTGTTAAAGGGGGAGAAGAAAATAAAATTAGATATGAGAGAAGTTGACGATCATCCTTGGGGAGAAGAAAAGGAGTCTATCAGAAAGGGGGAGAAGAACAAGATCAGATATGGGAGAAGACAAAAGGAGGAGAATCGACAGTTGATGTGTTACTGGTAAACAAGTTGCAGATGATAGGCTATAATAATGATTACTCTGATTGTATATCTGATTGGTGTTGCCATCAATGCCAAAGGGGGAGAATGTTGGCATGATTGGCATAATTGATGAAGATGAGATGATGATGGGTGACTATACCAGTAGAGGAAAGAAGACTGAGATTTTGTGAGTAGTTGACATGATCAATTATTTGTGTTGTCATTCATGGAAACTAGTGTCAACTGATCAATGTTGATGTTTACAGATGGTTCTTGATGTTTTATTTGTTGGCTAAGTGATTTGGTATAATGGAGTTGGAGTTTGACAATTTGACAGGGTTTAATCGACAAGACTATAAATTAGGACTTTAACCGGTAATGCACAGATATTTTGATTGAATTGGATGATCGATGATGATTGATGACTTGTTGTTTCAAGTATAAACTTGTATGATGGATTGGAGTATGTGACAAGAACAACATCCTGTGATGTTTACCAGAAGGCATGTTTTGAATTTATGATTAAGTTTCGCTAGGGTTTTAGTAGGGTTTAATTAGGACCAGTGATAAAATCATTCAAATGGTAATGAGTTTGGTTATGATGGTGATTGATGGTGAGCCTACATGAAAGAGGTAACATGACACAACCCACGTAGATAATTTGAATGTTCTTTTGGCATGATTCAAGGAAGCAATTCTTGGGAAATAGTGAAAAACTTAGTGAAGTGTTTTGAGGTTTTGACTTTGGTATAGATCAATTTTTTATGATAAGTTATGATCAACCAATGATTAATATTGCATTTTAAATTGTTGTAATAATTTGTATGATGATCTGATATGATTTTTATTGTAATTTCAAGATGTAATTAGGGTTTATTGGTTGACCTAGTTGAAATGTCTATTTAGGATGACACAGTTGATGGTTTATGTGTCAGTGATCTAAGAGAAGAGAGTGATTTCGTACTAGAGAAGAGAGAGATCTTCCTGAGTGTTGTAGATTTTGAAGTATAACTAGATCTGATTTAGCAAGCTAAAAGTGCAAAGTTTTAGATCAATTTTTACTATTGTTCCCTAACAGTTACAGTAGCTTAAATCCCTTAATTGAATAGGTCCTAACATGCCTTAATCATTTAAGTACCCTAATAGGGAAGCTTTGAAAATGGGTGGTAAATCATATCACTAGGTTCATCCTAACAGATCATTAAGCTCCTAGCTAGAGTGATAGGTAAATCCCTTAACCGAGTGACTCCTAATAGGGTCTGCTCCTAACCAGGCATATTGTAAGATCCTAATAGGGCTAAGATCCTAATAGAATGTACTTCAAAATAGTAAAAGTTTTAGTGGGTACCAACTCCCACCATGATTTTTTACATTTGGGTTTCCACATCAAAAATTTATGGTGTTCATGTGTGGAATGCTTTTCATATATTTTTCATGTCTTATTTTTGATTACCGCTTAAGACAGGTTATGTTTGTTTATCATAAATCTTAAAGTGATTAACGGTATTGATGGTTAATTGGTTGATGAAGCATTATGATCAGTTAATAAGTTGGTAAAAGTGTTTGTTAATCTGATATTGAGTTGATGGCTAATATGATTAATGAGTTTGCATAAGTGGGAAATGATTGTCTAGATTTGATAAGGAAATTGAGAAATTTGTTAAAAGAATTGGTTTATGTGTTGAATGTTCTTCAGATTTGTGATAAGTTTGTTTTGGAGTTTAAAGTTTCAGTTCTTGTTAATACTGGTTCACCCCCCCTCTTAGTATTAACCAGATCTTCATGTTGTTAACAATTAGTATCAAAGCATTGGTCCTTTGTGTGCAGAAAGGTAAACTGCTTGAGGAAAAGATTATGAGGCAGTCAAGATGATGAAGAAAGAGGGTCATAAGTTCAACAAGGATAAATGGGAAGAGTAATGGTGATGATTTAATTTGGGTTGATGTTCTAAAGCATAATATGTTAAGTGTTGCACAGCTTAATGATAAAGGTTATTCTTCTTTAGTTTAATGGCAGAGTCTGCAGAATTCTTGGAGGTAATGGTGAACTGATTGCTACTGGGAAGAAAACTAGAGCTAACTTATTTCATTTGAATGCTAATGTCAATAATTTTCTAGTTGCAAAAATGGAAGATAGATACTTGTGGCATAGGAGATCTTGTAATGTGAATTTTGATAACTTGGTGAAGGTAACCAAGTCAAGTATTGTAAGAGGATTGCCACAAATTGTTAAACTGGATAATGTGATTTGTAAAGATTGTCAAATTGGTAAGATGACCTCTATTTCATTTAAAATCAATAAGTGTACATCTAAGAATATTTTGGACTTGGTACATACTAATCTCTTTTGCCCTATGAGAAAAAAAAGCTATTATGGTGATAGGTATTTCATGCTTTTTACCGATTACTCTTCTCATATGATGTGGGTTACATTTTTGAAGGAGAAATATAAAGATTTTATTAAGTTCAAAACATTCAAAGCTCTAGTTCAGAATGAGACCAGTAAGAATTTGAAATGTTTAAGATCAGACCGAGGTAGTGAATTCACATTTGATGAACAGGGTATCAAGAGATAGATGTCTGCTCCAAGACCACCACAACAAAATGGCATAGTAGAAAGGATGAACAAAACAATTGTTGATGGTGCTAGAACAATGTTAATATAGGGTAATGTACCTAAGATATTTTAGAGAGAAGTGGTTAGTATTGTAGTATATACATTAAACTGGGTACTTGTGTAGAAAGGTAACAATAAGACCCCTTATGAGGTATGGTATGGTAAAACTCCTTGCATAAGTTGTTTAAAAATCTTTGGAAGTCAAAGTTTCATTAAGAAGGATAACTATACTAAGAAATTTGATGCAAAATCTGATGAAGGAATTTTTCTTTCTTACTCCTCTAGGAGTAAGGCATATAAATGTTACAATAAGAGAACTAAGAAAATTGTTGAAAGTGCTAATGTGAAGGTGGATGATTCATCAAATAAGTCTAAAGGTACAAGTAGATCAGAACCTGAAAAGGATGATAATGAGGAAAAACTTATGATCATTGAACCGGAAGCACAAAACAACAATCAACTGGCAAACGCAGAATTAGGTGCTCAACCGATAAGCGATGATAGTGAGGATGAAAATGGAGAATCAAAAGAGGAATATGTAGAACCAACACAGGCTATACCTAAATATGTCAAATTAAATAATTCACAAGAGAAGATAATTGGTGATAAGAATGTAGGTGTGCAGACTAGGAGAAACATTAGAGAAAATTCTTGTTTGATCTCTATAATAGAACCCAAGACAATTAAGGAAGCACAGAAAGATGATGATTGGGTGAATGCAATGAATGAAGAACTAGATCAAATTGAGAAAAATTAGACATGGTCACTAGTTCCTAGACCAGACAAAAAGAAAGTCATTGGAACAAAATGGTTCATTAGGAAGAAATTGGATGAAGAAGGAAGATTTGTAAGGAACGAATCAAGGTTAGTCTGCAAAGGCTATGCACAGGAAGAAGCTAAGTATTATGGTGAAACATTTGTACCAGTTTCTAGATTAGAAGGTGTAAGGATGATGCAAGAATTTGTTGCATATAAAGGTTTCAAAGTCTACCAAATGGATGACAAGTCAGCCTTCTTGAATGGAATCCTATAAGAAGAGGTATACATTGAACAACCAAATGGATTTTCCCTCACTAATGATAAGGACATGGTTTGTAAATTTCATAAAGCTTCATATGGTCTTAAGAAGGCACTGAGACCATGGTATGATAGACTTCATGCACATTTGATCAATATTGGATTTCAATGTACCAGTGAGGACTGTAATATATACTTGAAGACTAATGGAGACAAGATGCTAACTGCAATAGTATTTGTAGATGACATAAGTTTTGTTGGTAATGATGATATGTGTTTGAATTTTTTTGATTAGATGAAAAAGGAATTTGAAATATCTCTAATTGGTGAAATAAAGTTCTTTATTGGCTTACGGGTCCAATTACTAAATGATGGTATCTTTATTTTTCAAAGCAATTATATCAAAGAAGTGTTGAAGACTTCGAGTATGGAAGAATGCAAACCGGTAGGTACACCTATGGTAACATGCTGCAAATTGTCCAAGAAAGATGATTCCCCTGTTGTTAGTGAAAATGAGTACAGATCCATGATTGGCAAGCTACATTATGTTGTTCATAGTAGATCGAATATTCCTCATGTTGTTGGCTTAGTAGCTAGATTTCAAAAGGAATTGAAGGAAAGTCACATGATGGTTGTGAAAAGAATTTTCTGGTATCTCAAAGGCACATTAGACTATGGATTATGGTATCCCTACAAAGGAGATTTTACTTTGGATGTCTTTACTGATGCAGACTAGGAAAGTAATGTGGATGATAGGAAAAGAATAATCGATGCAGCTTTTCTACTTGGAGGAAGACTAGTAGCATGGACAAGAAAGAAACAATCATTTGTTTCTCAATCTACATCTGAAGCTGAGTATGTAGCTACATCCATGAAATGCACACAGGCCATAAAAATATACTATCTATTGTGATAATACAAGTGTGATAAAAATTTCTAAGAATCGTGTACTTCATGCTAGAACCAAGCACATAGAGTTGAAGTATCATTTCTTAAGAGAAAGAGTTCAAGAGAAGAAGGTGAAGATGGAAGATGTGAAGAGTAAAGATCAATTAGCTAATATCTTTACTAAAACCTTATCAAAGACTACCTTTGAGTTTTTTAGAGGTAAATTAGGGGTTACACCCCTACACCGAAAGAACTGAGATGATGGAGATGCACCAATATTGTGGATTTCATGTTTGTCATTTACTAAGGATTGATGAAGATGCATGCTACTTCATAGGGGGAGTAGCTCTGATGCAAGTTTGATATGATGTTCTAATTTATAGCTCTGATCTGATCAGATGATATAGTTCTAATACAAGTAAAGTATTGATTTAGTACTCTGATGCAATAATTTGGTCTTTTGATTTGATCAGTAGAGATGATGGAAGTGGAAACAAAATAATTGAAGATAAGTGATGCATCTCCACCTTTGGCATTGTTGTCAAAGGGGGAGAAGAAAAGAACAATCAAATATGAGAGAAGTTGATGATCATCCTTGGGGAAAAGAAAAGGAGCCTATGAGAAAGGGGGAGAAGAACAAGATCAGATATGGGAGAAGACAAAAGGAGGAGAACCGACAGATGATGTGTTACTGGTAAACAAGTTGCAGATGATAGGCTATAATAATGATTACTCTAATTGTATATCTAATTGGTGTTGCCATCGATGCCAAAAGGGGAGTATGTTGGCATGATTGCATAACTTATGCATATGAGATGATGATGGATGACTATATCGGTAGAGGAAAGAAGACTAAGATTTTGAGAGTCGTTGACATTATCAGTTTTTTGTGTTGTCATTGATGGCAACTAGTGTCAACTGATCATTGAAGATATTTACAGATGGTTCTTGATGTTTTATTTGTTGGCTAAGTGATTTGGTCTACCAGAGTTTGAGTTTGATAGGGTTTTATCGACAAGACTATGAATTAGGACTTTAACCGGTAATGCACAGATGTTTTGATTAAATTGGGTGATCGGTGATGATTGATGACTTGCGGTTTGAAATATAAGCTTGTATGATGGATTCTAGTAAGTGACTAGAACCGCATCTTGTGATGTTTAATTGAAGGTATCTTTTGAATTTTTGATGAAGTTTTGCTAGGGTTTTAGTAGGGTTTAAGGACCGGTGATAAATTCACTTAATCGGTAATGATTTTTGTTATGCCAATGATTGGCGATGAGTCTACATGAAGGAGGTAACACGTCACAACCCACATAGATGATTTGAATATTTTTTTGGCACAATTTAAGGAAGAATTTCTTGGGAAACAATGAAATGCTTAGTGGAGTATTTTGAGGTTCTAACTTTGGTACAGATCGGATTTTTGTGATGTTATGATCAACCAATGGTTGATATTGCATTGTAAATTGTTGTAATAATCTGGATGATGATCTGATATGATTTGTATAGTAATTTCAAGATGTAATTAGGGTTTATTGGTCGACCTAGTTGAAATGTCTATTTAGGATGACACAGTTGATGTTTTATGTGTCGGTGATCTAAGAGAAGAGAGTGGTGTCATATCGAAGAAGAGAGAGATCTTCCTAAGTGTTGCAGAATGTGACTTATAACTGGATTTGATTTAGCAAGCTGAAAGTGAAAAGTTTCAAATCGCTTTTCATTGTTGTTCCCTAATAGTTAAAGTGGCTTAAATCCCTTAATCTGGTAGGTCCTAAAAGGCCTTAATCATTTAAGTCCCCTAACAGGGAAGCTCTCAAAAAGGGTGGTAAATCCTCTCATGAGGTTGATCCTAATAGATCATTAAGCTCCTAGTTGGAGTGATAGGTAAGTTCTTTAACGGGGTGACTACTAACAGGGTCTACTCCTAACCGGGTATATTGTAAGATCCTAACAAGGCTAAGCTCCTAACAGGGAGTACTTCGAAATAGTACAAATTTTATTGGGTACCAACTCCCACCATTTTTTTTCCCATTTGCATTTCCATGTCAAAAAATTATGGTGTTCATGTGTGGAATGTTTTTCATGTTTTATTTTTTATTACCGGTTAAGACAGATTATGTTTTTTTATGATAAATCTTAAAGTGGTTACCGGTATTGATGGTTAATTGGTTGATGAAGCATTATGATTAGTTAATAGGTTGGTAAAAGTGTGTGTTGATCTAATATTGAGTTGATGGCTAATCTTATTAATGAGTTTGCAAAAGTGGTAAATGATTGTCTAGATCTGATAAGGAAAGTGAGAAATTTGTTAAGAAGAATCGGTTTATGTGTTGAATGTTTTCCAGATCTACGATAAATTTGTTTTGGAGTTAAAATTTTTAGTTCTTGTTAATACCGATTCACCCCCCCTCTTAGTGTTAGCCAGATCCTCATTGTATTAGCAAGCAAGTCCCAAAAATTTTGTTATTTCTTCTCTTGTTATATCAGGACACAACTTTACTAATGTAAGTTATGTTAAACCTTTCATCTTCTAGACTAGTTGTGTATCTCTGAGAATCCAAGATATCATATAACTCTTTTGGAATTGTGGATGACAATTTAATCAATACTTTACTAACAAAATTCATATAATGTACAACTTCTTTTTCAATAGCTCTCTAAACATTTTCAGTAGAATGCTCATAATACATAGAAAGCTTTGTCAAATTGCCTTCATTAACTATTGTATCTATAATCTTTTGTAATGGAGGCACAATAGTGTAAGAACCTTCAATCTTACCCGATTTAAGAGCTTCATCTATCTTAGATTTCTGCTTCTTTCTTTCTCTCATTTTTTCAGATGACTCACCTTGTGTTTTAGCTTTCTTTGAAGATGGGGCATCACTGGATACAGGTTTTCTAACTACTCTAGTAAATGTACTAGTTTTATTCACTTCTATAACCTCTTCATCCAATTCAATTTCCTCCTTTTCTGCTACATACTTCCTTGCAAACTTCTCTTTATTCCTCTTTTCTACTCTATTGGTTGATGTTGATTGAGGCTTAGGTGGGGGGACCAGCTTTTGCACATCGAAGATAGGTACAGACTTGCTTTTCTTGGTATTGGACTACTTGGGAGGAGAAGATACTAGTTTACATTGTGGCTTCACCATATCTTCCTCCTTCAGTATATTTCTCTCTCTAGCTCTTTGCACTCCTTCTCGAGTTATACCCATTTGTTCGACAAGTTCCTCAACTTTCTTTCTTACATTTTTTTTCTTTTCGAGCCCAGTAAATTTCTTTTGCAGGTCCAAATCCTTCTGCTTGAAATTACCAAATCTCTCCTCATTCTTGTCCATGGATTGACTCAAAAAGTATTGAGCATATGCATCAAGCATGAATACATCCACCTCATACCCCATGGGCATGATCCAAATAGTTCTCAGATCAACTGCCTTCATATGACACTAATCCTTGTCAACCATGAAACAAATAGTTCTCTCATATTTTTCCACTCTTTTTAGGATTTCTCTCTATATTTTTCATAGTGGCTTCAAAAGTTTTCAAATAGCCCCATAAAGCTGAATTTCGCATTACATTGTCACCCAAACCCAACAATCCTTCCTTGATTTTCATAGCCACTAGTTTATCATAAGCCCATTAGAAATTTCCAATTTTGAGGATCTCATTCATGAAATAAAGTGCTAAACAAACAATTAGGGATCCAAAATTGAAGACATTTTTCTTATCTTGCTTTATTTTCTTCAAGTTGCTCATTAACTCTTTGACAAGTATTGTACAAAGATCATACCTTTTGTCTTCCTTAGAATTTCATACGCTACAAATACGGTTGTGTCTGATACTAAATTTAACCTACTTAATTGATATACCTTGTATCTAATCACCATCAAGGAAAATCTAACATCATGCTCAATAATATCATTGATAGTCATCGATCAACTATCAAACTGAGTATGGTAATCTTTGTTAGCATTGTATTTTGTATTTTCCTTAATCTGGGGACTTCAACGGTTGCTTTTAAACATGTATCTTCTTCAATGGATTTCTTGGTTATCTTGTAAGGTTGATCTGGCCACATGAATTCATCATGAAACCTTTTCAGAATATATCGGACCCATTCTGGTTCATTAAACATCAGAAAATGAATAAATTATATAAAACCCTTATCGTGAAGTACCTTAAATACAGGCTTCATATTTCCTAAACTATTAGACAGATGCTTGTTTTAGAGTGATAGGATATCAAATTCACCTAATTTTTTTTATGTTGTAGTGGATATATGTTGCCAATTGACACTCAATTGGTTGGTTTCAATATGTTGTCATTGATGGCAACACGGAAACTTGTTCTGGCTTTCACATTTTGGTCTGGTTGATTACCGATAGACACTTCATCGGCACCGGAAGGTATCTTCACCGATTGGAAGAGAAATATTTGGTTACTAACATTACAGGCCGACATGATTTCATCAAGTTATCAGTATTGGAGGTCAGCATAACTTGGGAGATCTAGCATCAGTAATTGATTTTGACATTCATGTATTGAGATGACATGTTTATTCATATTGTAATTATCTTTATAAGTCGACATAAGGCATGATAATTTGTAAAGGGTATATAGGTCAGTTGGTTAGATCATTTTGTAATAGAGATGGATAGATGAATATGATAATGTTATGTAATGAAAAATATATTAAAGATCATGTATGTGAGGATATTTATGTAAAGGGGTATTTTAGTAAGGGTTTAGGGTTTCAGACTAGAAGAGACGGAGCTTAACTAGAATTGTATTTAGGCATAGAAGATGCTATCTTTGCAGTTCAATCATTTCTCTAGATTGTAGTCTAGATTTGTATGTAGTCATTGAGGCTCCTTTTGTGATTGAGCAGTGTGCTCTAGTCTGTAATCCTTCCTGTAAGTGCAGGCCCTATATTTTGTAATATCTTTTCATATGGCCAGTGGATTGATATTGTGGGTCACAAATCCTACCGTGGTTTTTCCTCTTTGAGGTTTTCCATGTATTAATCTCTATGTTATGGTATTAATTTGTGTGATTGGCTTATTGGTTTCTTTACTTCTTTCAATCTTATACGTATCAGTATAATAGTTGGTGTATACATGTTTTAATAAGGTTAAAATTAGTCATTCCAGCAAAACACTGATTCACCCCCCCTCGCCCCTCTTAGTGTTCTTGGATTCCAAAAATTGGTATTAGAGCCTTATGCTTTGGGGGAATTTTAACAGCTTGAGGAAGATCCTAGATCCAAAATCCATGAATATGAGTTTGGAAAAGCAACTTGAGGTGGTACTTGAAGATTATGATGTTGAAAGGATGAATAACATGAATCTACTAGATGAATTGAATTCTTCTTAGGAATTCATTCTTGTCCTATAGGAGAGGTTTTCATCTATTTAGGCTAGGAGGAGGGAACTTTTGCAGAATAAGGATGAAGAGAAAGATGCACTTAAGAAACAGTGTTAGAAGCTAAGTCAGGAGAACATGGTCATGAGGAATGAAATGCAAGCTATAACTATGAGAATGTCTAAGGAGATTGAAGACTGGAATAAAAAGGAAGAAAATCTTGTTGTATCTTTCAAGAAAAAATTTGTAGAATGTGGTAGGTTGGTTCATGAAAATGATATCTTGAGAATTGATTTTGTACAATCCCAGAGTAATGAACAAGAGCTTGAGAGACAAATGATAATTTTGAGAGATGATTTGAGTATTGCAAGTGAGTACAAAGACAAATTTAAGGTTAGTTCAACACAACTTGATGAGTTATTGAAGAGACAAAGGCAGAATAGAGATTCTAGTGGACTTGGATTTGAACAAGGATAGAGTTTTGGTACTACAAATGAAGATCAAAACCATAAGGGATAGGTAAGGCAGTTTAATGCTTATAAATTTAATGGTAGATGCTTTGTTTGTAATAAATTTGGTCACATGGCTAGGCAATGTAGAAATAGAGAAAATTAGAACAATCATTCTGCTCCCGGTCAATGTTCTAAATGAAATAAGAATGGACATAGGACAAAAGATTGTAGAATAAATGTTAAATGTTATGCATGAGGAAAATTTGGACATATGGCTAATCAATGCAGGTCTAGCAATTATAACAGTTTTAGCAAAGCAATTCAAAAGAACAATTTTACATGCTATGCATGTAATGAAGTTGGACATATTGCTAAATTTTGTAGAAGAAGAAATCCACTGGTTGGCAATGGAGGATCAAATAAGAAAGGGAAAGAAAAGATTAATGAAATCCAGCAAGAACATACCCAGAGATGGGTCAAGAACTCTGAAGATCAATATACAGATGAGAATGCTTTGGTTACTTAACTGATAGAGGAGGTTGTTCCTGCATCGGTAGGAAGCTCATCTGGTAATAGAGGAAAATGCCTTAGGGGTAGGAAAAATTCATAGTAATACTACTTAAGTCCTGGGAATAGTTTCTATAAGATGTTCCATACATCAGATATGCTATTTGGCATGGAGATGTTTAACAAAGATCCGATATCTTTCACCGAAAGTCATTTATATCAATGACAGATTAGGGTTTTTCTTGGAGGATAAAAGGTTGAATCTACTTCATTTTTAATCACCATGCATTCAGAGTGATTAAGAGTGATTTAGAGCAAGTCTAAGGTGATTCAGTGCAATCAGATATCATCTTGAGTGATTTCACTAGTGATTGGAAGAGGTCTTTAGTGTATTTCACCGATAGCGATTCACAGGTACTTATCTTCAATCATCGAAGCAGGATCATCATCTATACCTATATTTGATGCAAATTCTACTATTGTTGAGGTCAATGACAAAGGTCTTCCATGCCAAAGGTCTTCAACACCTCTTTGACATACTTGGATTGAGTAATAAAGATTCTATTTTTCATTTACTGAATCTGCAGTCCAATGAAGAACTTAATCTCCCCTATGAGTGACATTTCAAACTCCTTTTTCATCTCATCAGCAAATTCATGACTCATCTTGTCATCACCTCCAAAGATGATGTCATCAACAAAGACTTCACAGATCATAATCTGATCTCCTTCTGATTTCAAGTAGATATTGCTACCTTCACTTGTTCTTTCAAATCCAATCTTCACAAGATGGGAGTGCAAGCACTCATACCATGCTCTAGGTGCCTACTTTAGTCCATACAAGGCTTTATGTAGCCTACACACCATGTCACTATCTTCTGATAGGGCAAACCCATCTGGTTGCTCTATATACACCTCTTCTTCGGGTATTCCATTTAGGAATGCAGATTTTATATCCATTTGGTATACCTTGAATCCTTTAAAAGATGCATATGGAAGAAGCATACGCACTCCTTCCAATCTTGCTACTAGAGAAAAGGTTTCTCCATAGTCTTCTCCTTCTTAAGCATATCCTTTACATACTAGTCTGGCTTTGTTCCTTAGCACTATTCCATCCTCATTTAGCTTGTTTTTGAAAACCCATTTGGTTCCAATGACATTTTTATGCTCTGGTCTGGGTACCAAAGACCATGTACCATTCTTCTCTATCCGGTCAAGTTCTTCTTCCATTTCCTTGATCCAGTCTTCATCTTTATGTGCCTCTTTGAATGATTTAGGCTCAAATTCAGAGATCATACAAGAATTCTCTTTGAACTTTCTTCTTGTAAGAATTCCTTCATCCTTATCTCCTATGATCTGCTTTGGATCATGATTCAATTTGACATATCGAGGAATTCTCTTGACTGATTCCTCTTGCTTTTCTTCTTCATCTTCATCTTCATTAGCATCAGCATTTATCGGTGTAGGAACACTGTTACTGGTACTTGGCTTATTAGCAACCAGTTCCCAGAACGTTACAACTAACTCATTTACTGCTTCCTTGCTACTAGTTTCCTCAAGCTTCTCAGAGGTTTCATCAACTCTAACATTGATACTTTCAACAATTCTCTGAGTCCTATTGTTGAAACATTTGAGAGCTTTACTGTTGGTGGAATATCCTAGGAATATTCCTTCATCATATTTTGATGTTCACTCCTCTTGATATAAAATTTGCTACCAAATACTCTAAAGTAGCTTACCACTAGTGTCTTACCAATCCAGTACTCATAAGGAGCCTTATCCTTTCCCTTTTTGATGACTACTTGGTTCATTGTGTAGACTGCAGTGCTCACCACTTCTCTCCAAAAGGTGTGAGCAACCTTTCCTTGGATCAACATAGTTCTAGCTACTTCAACCACATTCTGATTGTTCCTCTCTGTTAGGCTATTTTATTGTGGAGTCTGGGGGGAAGACAGTTTCCTCTTGATGCCATTCTCTTCATAATATTTGTTGAATTCATCGAAAGTGAATTCCCCTCCTTGATTAGTTCTAAGGCATTTGATTCTTCTACCACTTTCCTTTTCTACCAGTGCTCTAAAAGCTTTGAACTTTCCAAAAGCTTCAGACTTGTCCTTCAAAAATGTGACCCACATCATTCTTGAGCAATCATGTGTAAGAATTATGAAATACCTATCTCCCTGCACACTCCTAGTTTTTATAGGACCACACAAATCAGTATGCACAAGATCAAGTAAATTGTCTACTGTGAAAGATTTACATTTGAAAGTTGAGGAAGACATTTTCCCTAGTTGACATTCTCTGCACAAAGGATTTTTTGGTTTGCTCAGCATCAACAATCCTCTCACTGCCTTGGTCTTATTGGCCTTCATAATGTTATCAAAGTTTACATGGTAGAGTCTCCTATGCCATATCCAGCTATCATCAAACTTAACCATAAGACATGTACTTACATTTTCATTCAGCTGAAATAAGTTACCTTTGGTCTACATACCGATGGCCATCAATTCACCATTCTTTCCTTTTATTTTGCACACTCCATTTTTGAATTCCAAAGTGAGTCCACTATCATTTAGTTGGGAAACACTCAATAGGTTGTGTCTGAGACCTTCCACCCAATAAACATTGTTAGCACTGCTCTTTCCATTCAGAGAGATGGACCCTCTTCCTTTGACCATACATGGTGCATAATTACCAAAGCAAACCACACCACCATCATATTCTTCCAAGGATAGAAACTTTCTCCCGTCACCAGTCATATGGTGAGAATAGCCACTGTTAATAATCCACTCATTGGAATTATCAAAGTGAGAGACAAGAGCCTTCTTGTCTGACATATCTTCCTTTACTGCGACAAACACAATATCTCCATTTTCTTCATCTTCTGACTCCTCATTTGTGACACCTTCATCGACTGCTACAAAATAGTTTCTCCGGTTTCCTCCTTTGAATTTCTTGAACCTTTCTGGTTTGTCCTTGTTGTCACCATTAGGATAGTTTATAGCAATATGTCCTATTCGATTACAAGAAAAGCATTTCAAAGGGAGCTTACCTCTATATTTACTAGTTCCCTTAGGAAGTCTCTTGGCAAGAAGAGCTTCAAATTCCATCAGAATCTCCTCATCATCCATTTCTCTGCACTGTCTTGGTTCACCACTGGTGCTTTCTTCTTTTCCTTTTCTGGATGGTGTAGCAGAAGCTCTAAAAGCTTATTCAATCTTCTAAACACTACCATCAAAACTATTTAGCTCATAGGTTGTTAATTCTGCAACAATGGAGTCTAGGGATACCTTAGTCTTGTCTATTGATCTCAACTCCTGAATAGCAGCAACCCTTATTGCATAGACCGGTAATAAGGATCTCAAAACTTTGCTAACAATAATGGAATCTTCCATTTTACCACCTGCACTCTTGATATCTCCAACAACAGTTTTGATTCTTATTCCATATTATTGAATGGTCTCACCTTCAACCATCCGCATGTCTTCAAACTTCCCTCTAAGGATTTCTTCCTTAACTTGTTTTACATGCTCATCACTGCCATAGATATTCTCAAGAGTATCCCATACTTCTTTGGGACTATCTTTATCCTGGACATCAATAAACTCAATGTTAGATAAGCTATTGATTAGGGATTCCATGACTTGCCCATTCTCCTGGATCTCTCTCTTTTGATCATCAGTGAGAGTACTGGTAGGAATAACATAAGCATTCTCAACATAGCTCCAATGTTGAGCTCCCATGCTTCTGGTGTATATCTTCATTTTGTCCTTCCATATTTTAAAGTTATCTCTGTTGAACTTTGGACCTTCCCTCTTCATCATTCCAATGGGATCTTTCCCTCAAGCAGTTAAGCTTACAACACAGAGGACCTGGAGGACGCTTTGATACCAATTGATAACTCAATGATGAACGGTGAGTACCAAATAGGTATTGAGAGGGGGGGTGAATCAGTATAGTTAAAAACACTTACCTAAAACCAGTTAGATAACAAACACTGCAAATTACTGACAAATAGTAACACTGGTCTGAAACAGAGTACAACCAGTAAAGCTAAGAATGATTATGACAAGCATTAACCAGTTAATCACTTAGCTTTCCACACAACTTAATACTACACTTTCATTTCACCCTTATGCATGAACAGGTAATCTATCATCAAAAATATAATATTAGCTAGTTTAGCATGATTTACCTCCAAACACAAATCACTTAAACCATCACATGAAAAACATCACACATGACACAGATTTTTCATGTGGAAACCCAACTTGGAAAAACCACGTTGGGGATGAGTACCCACAAGCTGTTTTTGAACTCTTTAGAAGTCCACTCTGTTAGGAGCCCAATCTGGTTAAAGACTGTTACAATAGGTTCTATTAGGAACCGATCTTGCTAGGGATAACCTAGTTAAGGGATGGCTAAATACCTGGTTAAGGGTTAAACCCTGTTAGAGGCTACCTTGTTAGAGGATTTCATGAACTCAATGGCTTTGAGTCACCCTGCTAAAGGATTTACAACAAGCTAGTTAAAGCTACCCGGTTAAGGGATTTTCCAACTGTTGAAGTGGTTAGAGATCAACAAGTAATACAATGATCTGGTAACAACACTCAATGCTAATGCAGATCTACTTTAGTTCCTTCCTTCTGCACACACACTATGAAGGCATCAATCCTCTTATCTGTTCTGGCAAGAATCATGTATCTCTGCACTTAGATACACACACACCATTTGCCAACAACCTCAACATGCAACACAACATCGACCTTATAGAAAATAGATAGGTTGGCAGCATAAACCCTAAACCCTAAACATTTAGGTTTACCAATACAGTCGGTTCAATCTTGACCATTAATCACATTACATTTGACTACAATGGTCTTGAATAGATATCATGACATTCTCCATTGTTCATTATTCACCGCTTCATGGAGGCGATAACCCATCACGCGCTCCCCACCGTTTACAAAGACTTCACACATTCCCAAGGTGGATAGGATTGATCTCCTTCATGCAAGATCCTTCATGCACTCAAGCTAACGTGGCAACATGATATAATCTTCATTATAATGCTAACTCATCACACAAGCTTAGAACACTTCAACCAAAAACCCTAAAGTTGAGACTACCAATCGGTAGTCATGCAAAACCTTCATATACTAGTTCTCATACCAACATACCGATTTACCTCAAACAAATATACCATTTCACCTTTTTCACATATATCAATTCATAATGTTATACCTGTTCTCATGTATACCGATTCTTGGTATCATACTGATTCTCTTTGCCTATTGCAAACTTCAATATACCGGTTCACTCTTCAGCATATTGACATACCAATTCACTCTTCAACATATTGACATACTGGTTCACTCTTCAACATATTGACATACCGGTTCACTCTTTAGCATATTGACATCAATGACAACATAGAATATCATCATGTCATCATACTCTGCACATATGCCAATAGAGGCATGATGGCGAATAGGTGAGCTCCTCTGCAATGAATAGTGCCAAAAAGTCAAAAGTGACAAAAGAAGGTGTCACTTTCATATTTATGAGTTATGCACTTTTTCATTTTTATGATTTTAATTTATAAAACCCTAATTTCTGCACTTTATCTTTAATCTATCATATCTTGAGTTAGAGAGCTCTGATTCCACACCATCGATGGCATTGGAATTGTGAATTCACTCTCTCACTTTGCATTGGTTCCATAAAGTGCTTGGATGCACAACCGAGCCTTGTTGTGAACATGTTCATCAAGATTTTCATTCCAATTCATTGTGGTAAACATTGTACCCTGTTTCACCTCACTAATTAGCAAGCTGAAATAGGGGGGCATATAGCTACCCGCAAATTTCATCACCTTCCTTAGTAAGCATTAGGTTATTTTATGATCTAACATGTGGTTTTGTAGGGATCGAGTCCTAACTGTGTACTGTGGATACCATTGGGGGCTTCGCCCAACAACTTATGAATATATCATTTTTTAAATGATGTTTACTTTTTATGTACTTTAGCTTGCATATGCACTTAGTTTCATATGATTGCTAAAGTGGGGGCTAAATGTAGTATCATAAATTGTACACCCTTGCTAAGGTGGTACAATTTCATACTTAGTTTAGCACTCACTTTAGTGTGTTTTGCATCTTGCATTTTTAATCTCTTTTAAGCATTTAATTAATTAATTTAATCAAATCTAAATTCATATTTCACCTCTTCACATGTTATAAAGTTGGGCCCTATACCCTAAGCATTCCCCTTTTCATCTTATTCCTTCAATAAATCATTTAATCATAAACCCTAATTATGTTTTATTTCGATCTTTAAGGCCTGATTTTTCATATCAAAACATCTCAAAATCAGCTCTAACTTTGGGATTCACTCCAATATCATCATATCTAAGGCCCCACAAATTTGGTGAAAGGTTGGTCACACCATGTTGAAAGTGCACATTATCCTCGACTTTTTTCCCAAAATTTTGGGAGCATAATCCTATGATATAATAATGCTTATCCCCAAAATATTGGCAGGAAATTCAAATTATAAGTCAGCCCAAAGACGAAATTAAGATCTACGGTTTCATACTTAAGAGCTCTCTTTCTTCATTTGAAGGGGTCTTCTTCTAAGGATATAAGAGTAGTTTTTTGGAGCATAGAGAGCCTTCTTTGCAATGAAAGAGTAGATCTTTGAACTCTTCAACAACATTAAACATTCATCCATTAAACCTTCATCAAGCATCATTTCATCAATTGGGGGCTTTTGAAGATATAGAAAAGTAATAGGAGATCACCGACTAAAGATTGGATTGTACCTCTCTCTCCCTTGGGGTTGGGTATGGTTTCATGTTGTTTTTATGTCTTTGTATAAGCTTCATTTTGATTCAAATTCATTCTTTAGATTAATTTGCATCATGAATTTAGAGCATTTACTTTGTCAATTATAAGCAATTAGGGTTTACTCTTTAAGGTTGCTATAGATTGTTTGCTTTCATTTTAGGATCTTGCACACACACAAGGTTATTGCACACACATTTTCAATATATTATCAGTTATTTGTTGAGGTGGAAATCACCAAAATAGGGGTTTGACTAAGGCAAAACCCCATATAGCTACCCAAAACCCTCTTTTTTAGCTATAGGTACGTGTTCGGATCTAAGCATCGCTGGAAGTCTCAGGACCGACAAAGCGCACAAAGAATGTCTTGGGGTATAGAACTCATTAGAAACCCCTAGGATAGGGGTTTGGCACCTTGTTCTTTCCTCTTTTCTGTAGGATCTGACAGTGCAATAGGTTGCAGAGTCCAAAATCCAATCTCTCAAGTATAGCTTCAAACTTGTAGAATTGGGATAGTGGCATGGCACCCTGGTCTCGGTCATTTTGGCTTAGATTTCAGACATAGGGACACCTCTCATTTTGCCTCCTAATTTGTACTTTTCAGTAGTTTATCAATTTTTTTATGTTCTGCATTTCCAGATTAGGGTGTGTTTGCTTACTTGCACTTTAGGTTAAATTGCATTTTGTATCATTCCTCTCCCTCATTTGCAGCAAAGGAATAGAAACCCTAAGAGGTAATCCATGGCTCTCTCTTTCCCATAAGAAGTAGCCTAAGTGCATTACCTCCCTAAGCTATTTTGTATTCCATTAGTTTGTATGAGAGTGGGATTAGGGTTTCCATACTTAGTCTCACTTTTCCCCTTACACAAGTCTAAAATCTTCAAGTCTAGCTACTGGAGCAAAGTCTCAATCAATTCCTTCTTTTAATGAATATCCTTTGCATACCAGTCTTGCTTTATTTCTAACAACTTCACTAGATTCATTCAATTTGTTCTTGAATACCCATTTAGTACCAATCACATTCTTGTCTTTAGGTCTAGGCACAAGTTCCCATGTGTTATTCTTTTCAATTTGATTTAATTCTTATTCCATAGCTTTTATCCAATTTTCATGTTTGCAAGCTTCAACAACATTTTTAGGTTCAATTTTAGAGATCAAACATACATCTTCAGAAGCTAGCCTTCTCCTAGTCATCGCACCTTTATTTTTATCACCAATGATCTGATTTTCAAAATGATTCAATCTCACATACCTCGAAGTCTTCTAATTATTTAGATTTTTAGGTTCCTGCACCTCTTCACTGGTAGCAGCAACATCTAGATTAACTGTCTCTACTGGATCATTCTGCTTCAATTATTTTGTCTAAATTTTCTTTAAGATAACATTTTGACCATCATCATATTTGCATACTTTGATTTCTTTTCCACAATTCTCATCAGCTTTCACATTTACACTTTCCACTATCTTTCTCCATCTCTTATTGTAGCACTAGTAGGGTTTTCTCTTTGTTGAATATCCCAAGAAAATTCCTTCATCACTTCTTGCATCAAACTTTCTTATATCATCATCTCTCTTGATATAATTCTTGCTTCCAAAGATTCTAAAATATATCACGGTAGAAACATGACCACACCATAGCTCATAAGAAGTCTTATCGAAATCACCTTTTATATGTACTCAGTTGAATGTGTAAACAACAGTGCTAACAACTTCTCTCCAATATATCTTCAGAACATTCCCTTCAATCAACATAGTCCTTGTAGCATCCAAGATAGTCTTGTTCTTCCTTTCAATAACTTCATTTTTTTGTGGGGTTCTAGGAGCAGATAATTGTCTTCTAATTTCATGCTTCTCATAGAATGAGTCAAACTCACTGGAACAAAATTGTGCTCCTTTGTCTAATCTCAGACATTTCAACTTCAATCCTATCTGAGTCTCAACCTTTACTTTGAATATCTTGAATTTGTCCAATGCTTCTTCTTTCTCCCTAAAAAAGGCAACCCACATCATCCTGGAATAATCGTCAATCAATAACATGAAATATATGTCACCCTACACACTTCTTATTGCAATATGTCCACATAGGTTAGTATGCACAAGATCTAGCAATCCATCATATGTATACTACTTACTCTTGAAAGAAATTATTATTTACTTTCCCATATGACATTCCTTACATACTGGATTAGCAGGATTAACAATTTTAGGCAAATCTTAACAGCTTGAGTAGAAATGATCTTATTCATTGATTAAAAATTAACATGACACATTCTCCTATGCCATAACCTAATTTCATCAATCTGAGCAATCAAACAAATTTTCTCACCAGCATTCAAATGAAATATATTACCTTCAATCTTAGTTCCCGATGAAATCTCTATACCAGAGGCATTTAGGATCTCGCATTTTCCATTCTTGAATTGTAAATCATAACCTTTTTCAACCATCTATCCAACACTTAAAATATTATGCTTCAAACCTTCAACATACAAGACATCATTAGTGTTATGCTTACCATCAAAGGAAATAGAACCTCTACCATGGATCACATAGGCTTTGTCATCTCTGGATCTTACTATTCCACCATCATACCTTTCCATATTCACAAATTTTCTTTTATCACCAGCCATATGATGTGAACAATCATTGTCAATCACCTATTCATCATTCTCTTCAACTTTAGCAGCTAAAGCTTTCTCCTCAATAGTGTAGCTTGTGGAATCAATAGGTACCTGTCCATCTTCTTTAATAGAAATAAACGCTATTTCATCTCCTTTAGACTCTTCATTTGTAACACCTTCATAAACAACATAATAATAGTTCTTCTGATGTTTAAACTATAAGGATAACCGGTGAACAACAGAGAGGGGGGGGGGTTGAATCAGTTATTAACAGATTATGTGATTTAAAGAACTTAAAACCTTATATCAAAATAATTAATAAAGCATTAAAGCATAATTGAAAACCAAAGAATCAATACCATGCAACCATAACAAATAACACCATAATTTGTACGTGGAAAACCCGTAAAAAGGGAAAAACCACGGTGGGAAACCCTACCCACAGTCAGATGATACTTTTGCAACAAGTATATGATTACATTAGGGGCATGTACATGCAAGAAGGCACACTACCTAGAGTGCACTGCTCATCATAATGGAGTCTCACTAACTACAGAGATGTGAACCACCTCAAAATATTTGGACAATAATCCAAAGAGAGCTATCGGTGATAGCATCAAACATGCCAAATTATAGTTCTAGTTAAGCTCAATACCAAAGGTCTAAAACCTCTTACATAAACCCAAATAAATCACCTATGATCGACCAAATCCTCTACACAAATGATTATTACATTATTCACTCCTTGTCATGACCTACAATGAGAGCTTACATATATTTATACCAACCTAGGACCTAACCAATTAGGTCGGCCACCCAAATGATAATTTAATAGATCCATTACATAATCCTGAAATAAAATTGTAACACATGTCATCCTAAGGCCATCCAATCATTAAAACATCTCGGAAGCGCATCTGAGGATCCACCAACATGTTACATGAGAACCGGTCCATAACCTAGATAGCATCGAGCCTAAATTATATCCACACATGCCAAAGCAATCACACCAATCAATCAAGGCATGAACACAATCACCATCAGCATCCTAAATCCCTTCTAGAAGCTACACCAACATCACTTATGCATTACATCAAAGATCTTCAATAAATTTCTGTTGGTGAAACCCTTACCGAACCAATAAAGCAGGCTTACTAGAACATGAGATAGCATCTGATCATCAATTCAATACCAACTGACTAAAATATACTTCAAAAGCATATGAACCATCTATACAAACTTATTCCATCATCCAGATCATACTGGTGAGAATCAACTGATTATCTTTCCAATCCAATCCTTCTACTGGAAGTTGGTAAATAACCATAACAGCTAGTGTTCACATGAATGACAAAACATCAATGCAACACATAATCAATTCCATCATATGGCCAACATAAACTTCGGGTTAGGCTTGTGAGGCTTATCATGCTTCTCATATCTATCATTCCTATCATGCTTATCATATTTATCATGCCTATCATATTTAGACATTATTTTTGGGAACCTAGAAGCAAAATGCCCTATCTTATTGCAATATAAACATTTTAGAGGCACTTTTCCATCATACTTACCAACTCCTTTAGGTAATCTCTGAGAAATCAATGCTTCAAGATAATCCAATTATCTTTCTTTTTCTTCCATCTCTCTTCTCTATCTCTCATATCTGGATACTCTGCATCCTTCTGGATCATACTTCTTTCTGGATATAGATGCTCTAAATTTTGTCTTTGATTTTCTATATGATTCCCCAAACTCACTCAGTTCAAATGTAGCAATCTTTCCAACCAACATATCTCTTTTTACAATAGTCACACTTTGGATCTCATCAATAGTAGCTACCTTACGTTTGTAAGTAGGAGGCAATGATCTCAACACCTTAGCAACAATTTCATCTTCTTCAAGGGTTCCACCAACACATCTAATACCTAGGACAAGGTCATTCACCTTAGCCATGAAGATTGTTATGTTCTCATCTTCTCCCATCTTCAACATCTCATACTTCCCTTTCAAACTTTGCAACTTAGCAACTTTGACTTGTTTATCTCTTTCATACAAGGTCTCAAGTTTCTCCTATATCTCATGTGCAGTCTAAAGTCCCATCACATTAGTCATCTCAAAATCAGTTAGGGCACTCAGCAATGCTTCCTTAGCTCTAATATTATTTTCAGCATCCTTAATCTTAGTAGCAGTAACCGGTCCATTCTGAGGAACATAATAGGCATCCTTTGTAATCTTCTAGTAATCCTCTCCAAGACATTTCAAGTGAACCTCCATCTAGTTCTTCCATTTAGCATAGTTACTTCCATCAAATCTTGGACTCTCCTTCTTAAAGAAAAAAACTCCAGTTGCCATCTCGGATCTCCTCAAGTGGTTAGGCTTCTTTCGGAGGATCTAGATCTGATACCAATTGTTGGCAACAACAATGAAGGAAAAATGAGAGGGGGGGATGGAATAGTTTTCATTGGATTATCAAACTTAACCACAAATGCAAATTTGATAAACTACAGTAACAACAAAGATAAGAAAACTGATAACACAACATACAACACCAAGATTTTTGACGTGGAAAACCCGGTTAAGGAAAAAACCACAGTGGGAACCTACCCACAATAAGATGATACTCTATAGTTTTATGTGTAAATATTACAATGGGGAATGCACATGCCTTCAGGCTCACTACCTAGAGCTCACCGCTCAAGATATGATAACCCAGAAGGCTACAACCCTCAGGGAAGGTTCACTACCTTACAATAATGATTGGACTACAATCCGGATTACATGAACTACAAATATAGCATCTCCTTATGCCTAATGATAGTTTCGGTTAAGTACATTTGTCTGCCCTACAATAATCTTTTCTCAATACACCACACTAAAGGATAAATGTGCTTAAAAACCACATATACCACTCTCTGATAATGCAAACACTATACTGATACCCAAATTGCATGACTAAATCATCTATATACCAATCATCAACCTTGGCAACAAGGTCGACTAAACCCTCATCTCACAATTATAAAATTATATCACATGATACAAAGATCGACCATCAAACCAATATAATGATATACATGACATAACATGGACCTAAACCAAATTTCCAAATATGCTTCACCCCTAGAAATCTCACCAAGATCAATCGCAACACGGTACACTACCAAGAATACTGCATAGCATGAAGAATATCACCGAATCAAAAAAATCATCAAGAACTCACACAAGAATCAATGCGAAGCACCAAAACAAATAGAACACAATCAATAAATACCAACCAACATATTAGAACCATCCACAATAGCTGCACCAGCACCACTTATCAAATCTTCATCAATCAACATCTGAAACTCAAGAACACTCAAACAATAGCAACTCAGTCTAGAAAGATAACTTGCAGAGCACCAAATCATGAACCATCTAAAATGTAGATACACGTGAACATCCAAAAAATTCTCCCAAAATTGCAAAGCAAGATATCATTACGTCAAAAAATATAGGAGGAAATACCAAACTCTACAAAGTACTGACCAAAAAAAGCAAGTTGCAAACTGGATCATATAATATGATCAATAAAGCTTTTGAATCACCATAACCAATATAGAAAGATATAATGATACTTGAGATACTCCATATATCGAACCATGATCCCAATAAACCAATCTGCAACTACCAGAGTAATAAATCACAGGAATATGTTGACATCAATGACAACAACAATCTTAGCAGTAGCAATGTCCAATAGAACCCTACAAGCTTCTTACTCTAGAAGGACAACACAAATTTTTATACACAAGATCCAATAATCTATTAGAACAATATTATTTTCTTTTAAAAGTAACTCTTGTCTACTTCCCTAACTGGCATGCCTTGCATACCAGATTAGTAAGCTTTACCAACTTAGGAAGATCTCTCACTTCTTAAGTATAACTTATCTTAACCATGCAATTAAAATTCACATGACGCATCCTCCTATGCCATAAAAAACTTTCATTAATCTGATCAATCAAACAACTTTTACCACCAGCATTCAAGTGAAAGATATTACCTTTAGTCTTTATCCCTAATGCAATCTCAATTCTGGAACCACTTAAGATTCTACACTTGCCATTCTTGAATTGCAAATCATATCCCTTGGCAACCATCTATCCAACACTCAAAAGATTATGCTTTAGACCTTCTACATATAAGACATCATCAGTATTATGCTTATCATCAAGAGAAATGGAACCTCTACCATGGATTATACCAGCTTTGTCATCACCAAATCTTACTACACCACCATCATACTTTTCCCTACTCACAAACTTACTCTTATCACCTATCATATGATGAGAGAAACCACTATCAATAAACCATTCATCTTTCTCTTCAAATTTAGTAGTCAAAGCTTTATCCTCATTAATGCAGCTAGTAGAATCAATAGGTACTGGATCATCTTCCTTGATAGTAATAAATACCCATTCATAATTACCTAATTTCCTTTCTCAGATTCATCATTTGTCACACCTTTATCAAACAAAATAATAACATTTCTTCTGATATTTAGGCTTGTATTGCTTCCTAGGAACTCTTTCTATACACCTTGAGGCAAAACCTTTATTTTATTACATGAAAAACATTTAAGAGGTAATTTTCCTTCATACTTACCAGCTCCTCTAGGCAATCTTCTGGTAATTAGGGCTTCAAGCTCCTCAAGCTCTCTTTCTTCTTCTTCAAGTTCTCTCATCTCCTTCTCATATCTTGACACCCTTATAGAACTTTCTCCTGGATCATATTTCTTATTTCCAAAAATAGTAGCTTTGAATGCAGATTGTAACTTAGGAAGAGATTCACCAAATTCACTTAATTCAAAGGCAACAAACTTTCCAATCAACATGTCTCTATTCACATTTGTCATGGTTTGGATCTCCTCAATAACACTAGCTTTGTGCTTGTAAGCAGGAGATAGGGATCTCAACACTTTAGCAACAATATTTAATTCTTCCAACACTCCACTGATACATATGATATTCAACACAAGCTCAGTCACTTTCTGCATAAAGGAGGTAATATTCTCATCTTCTCTAATTCTCAACATCTCATACTTTCCCTTTAGGCTTTGCAACTTAACAACTTTCACATGGTTGTCACCCTCATACAAAGTCTCTAGCTTCTTCTAGATCTCATGAGAAGTCTACAAATCCATAACATTAGTCATCTCAGAATCAGTCAAGGAACTAAACAATGCTTCCTTAGCTCTAATATTGTATTCAACTTATTTTATCTCATTCAAAGTTGAAGGATCATTCTGAGGAACATTATACACAATTTTAGTAATCTACATTGATGCATCTCAAGTGACACTCCATCTGGCTTCTCCAAAGAGTGTAGTTTATTCCATCAAATCTTGAACTGTCCTTCTTATAAGCATAGGTTGCCATCTTGGATCACCTCAAGTGATCAATCTTCTTTTAGAGGATCTAGCTTTGATACCAATTGTTGGCAAGAAGGCAAAAAACTTAGAGGGGGGGTGAATTAGTTTTCTCAAAAACTTTACTTAACTCAAACACAATTTTAGATCTGATAATTAACAATGAAAACATAAATCAACACCACATCAATAACACACATAACACCAAGATTTTGGACATGGAAAACTCAGTTAAGGGAAAAACCATGGTGGGAACCTACCCACAATATGATGATACCCTATTAGAAGTATATGAAATATTACAATGGGGAATGCACATGCATTCAGGCACACTGCCTAGAGATCACTGCTCAAAAACAACAACAAGGAGGGCTACAACCCTTGGGAAGGTTCACTACCTTACAAAAACATTTGGATTACATCTGAAAGATCATGAAGTTGACATTTCCTCATGCTTGGTTACAGTTTCAATTAGGAACATGTTCTGTTACTTCACACTTCTTCACACTTATTCACTACTTTTGAAATATTAATACATTATTCGCACATCGCACACCTCTTGCAATGATTATTACATTTATTTATGCATATCATCAACTTATTTCAAGGTTAGCTCAACACACATCACAAATTACAAAGATATAACCATACACGCTACAATATTACATGTAGACCAAAATAATGTCGGCTAAGACATAGTATGGACCTAAATGAACACCTCGAACATGAAACACGTCCAAGAATTATGCCTCGAACATCCGCAACATGCTACAATCAACATGTCGGCCAAGAACATGAAGAACACCACTAGATCAAGGAAAATCATCAATAACAAGCACATTGATCAATGCAGACCATCAACACGGATAGGAAATGATCTAGAAACATCCACAAGCATCATGAATTACCACAACAACATCCGCACCGACACCATTTACTAGAATCTTCATAATCATTATACCAAACTTTAAGAAAACTAACTAACTGTCAAACTCAAAGATTCACTTACAGACCTCCAATTCAAGAACCAACTGAATTAAGGATACATATGAACATCCCAAATACTCTGCCAAATCTGTAAACCAAGATATTGCAACTCAGAGCAATGTGGAGCAAAATCCATAACACTGATCAACACTAGACAACTAAAAAACTAACCACAATAGCAAATCTCATAACAATCAAATCTCCATGTGAATATTTAAAAATTGAGCTAAATTAATTAGAGATACTTTTATCAAAACCCTTTAATCCGCAACAACTCATCGACAACACACTGGCCAAACTAACTTAATTTGACTGCAACACTAGACCATACAAAGGAATATGTTAACATCAATGCCAACAACACATTCCAACAACCTTCTCAACAATATACAACACTAACCATCCTCTCCTAGGAGATAACATGCTCCATGTGCACATATCACATGAAATTACTATGACAATACTCTAAACATGTATCAAGAGTAAATCATGACATAATATCAACCATCCTATCAAACAAGGATAACATGTCAAATGAAACCATAAACCACACCTCAACTAAGGAATCCATTAATCCTATAAGATGTTCACATCCTCAAACATCATGAAGATCAACATCTCCTACAAATGTGAAAGAACCTTTTGCAGCAACAAGAACTAAGGGACTCTAACATCTACACACTAAAAAAAATCCACCATCTAATGGTGATTATACATAATTGACACAAGATCCCACTGAACCATGATACCAAGATCTTTATGGAATTGTGACAACCATCTCCTAAATGAATATCATCCAAGTCTTCACACACACAAGAAAAATTATTAATAATATCGATGAAACCAAGATCATCCTAGTCAAGAAGATACAAAACTGTCAACAAACCAATCAGAATCAATCTTACACTGCCACATCATCTCTATCAAAAGCTCCCACTTAAAGTGAAATCAAGTTATCCATGATATCATGATAAACCATCCTCTATATGAGAATCAACTAAGGACCTCACACGATCAAAGAGCTCAAAGTGCACAACATGAGCTCCTAAAATCCAAAGTTATCATGATCCTCAAACAAAAAGATACACTGCCATAACCAATCAAGAATCCAATCAAATCATCACCAATAAAGTACCTGTAAATCCAATCATATCATGCCAAAATCTCTAAACACAATGAACATCTATTTCATCATGATCACCCCCATTGTAACAAGCATCCAAATCCCAATGTGTCCAACCTATAAGAATCACATAGTCAACACCACGGGTCCTCCATAATGATTCTACCTAGAAAAACTATCTCTCCTCCTCAAAATGTCAAGAAATTTGACAAAACTGAATGGCTAAACAATACCACTAATTTAAATATGCACCAACAATGAAATATCTATGGGCATATACAACTCATTGTTGGCATTTTTGATGATTATGTTGTGATTGTCATTGATGGATACACACTTGCTATGAGATCACTTTTTGTATGTATAAGCTATTCTCAACCGGTATTTTCTTCAAACTGGTATTATGTTATAGTCTTTAGACTATTAGTGTCTTGCAAAAAGTGTTTACCGATCTCAAGTGGCATGAGGACCTCAAGTAATTCGAGGATCTCAAGCGGAATGGATCAAAGGAACTAGAAGCGGCAATTATCATTTTCCCAGTCTTCATTTCTGTCAACCGGTAATTTGTTTAAAAGTTAAACTGGTATTACTCTGAGTTACCAAATGATAATCGGTAAAGTTGTGTAAACCACTAATACTCTATGATGAGTTACCAACTGGTAATTGGTAAAGTTGTATAAACCGGTAATACTTTGTGATGAGTTACCAACCGGTATATCTTTGTGATGAGTCACCATCCACCGACATTTTGATGATGATTTTGTGTCGTGTTACCAAATGTGTCTAGATACAACGAACCTAGGAACTTGCAATGTAATCCTATTGGACTGACATGAAATCAGATTCCTTTTAAGGACATCATGTCTAGGGTTTAATAAAAAAAGGTATGTATGTGTGTAGCTGTTATGGTTTGTGGTGGTTGAAGAGTTCTTGTATGTGTGATCTTAACAACAAGATCAAGTCTATATGTTGTAACAGAGTGTGGATTTACTGAAGACTAAATTAATGCTGAAATGCATTAGCAATGAGCTATTATGGATCTAACCAAGTAGACTATGCTATTTGCTAGATCATTCACTTGTTGATTACTCACATCTTTGACAAGTTAGAAACCCTTAACCGGGTAGGCCCAGAAAAGCCTTTGTAAATCCTGTAACAAGGTGATTCACATCTATGGATCTAAAATCCTCTCACAAGGTAGTCTTTAATCAGACTTATCTCCTAATAGAGATTAAGATTCCTAATAGGATCTATTCTAGTAAAGAACATTGTATGACCTTAACCGGTCTGGTTACTATTCTGCAGATAGTAACTTGTGAGTTTCATCTCACCATGGTTTTTCCCATTTGGGTTTCCACGTCAAAATCTCTTGTGTTATGGTGATTGTGCTTCTATGGGTGAATTCCTTACTTGTTGTTTGGTTTGCATTTGTGTTAACCAGTTTGTTAGTTAAACTATTATACCGGTTTACTGCTAGACTAATAAAGTGTTTGAGTTCAATATTTTTTGGTATACTAATTCACCCCCCCCCCCCTCTTAGTATTCATCAATTGCTATCAGAGCCAACCTTTCTATAAGTCTAACCACTTGGAAATAGATATGGAGGAATACACCTTGAGGGAACTTACTCATCGGCTCACTTAGACTGAGAAAGCCTATGATGAAATTAAAGTCAAATATAAGGCCTCTCAGGCAAAAAGAAGAGAGCATGCTAAAAAACTGATGGAGCTAACTAAAAATAGTTCCTCTGATGAAGCAGACATGGAAGCCCTAGTTCAAGAAGTTGAAAAACTGAATGAGTCTAATGCCAACCTAAGAAGGGAACTTGAAGGACTAACTATCAAAATGTGTCAAGAGCTTGAGAACCAGAGGAAAGCTAAAGATCTGGTAAAAGACAAAGATTATGAGATCTCCAAGCTAAAGCAAGAGATCAGTGCACTTACCACTCATCTTCATGAAAATAAAATGGAAGAGGAAGAAATGCAAGGTGAACTACACATGGCAGTTTCTGAGAATGCAACCTTGAAGGAATCCAATGCTGCCATTACCAAAGAACTTACTGAGTCAAAGGAAATACTTGCTAAATTCAATAAGAGCACTATCAAGCTAGAGCAGAAGCTTGAATCAGCTAAACTGGTAAAGAATACCCCTGGACTTGGTTTCTCTGAATATGAGGAAGGTGAGACCTCTAGAACAAAAGATGGAGCATCAAAGAAACAACCAGCACCAAAGGATAAAGGTAAGCAAAAGTTCAAACCTGTTTGCTTTAATTGTCTCAAGGAAGGACACATTGCTAATGTATGTATAAGTAAGGCTTACAATAACTTTCCTTATTTTCTAAATGATAAGCCTAGACCCAATAGATTCAATGGTAATTGTTATGCATGCAACAAGTTTGGGCATAGAGCATTTGAATGCAGGTCTGTCATGCACAACACCGGAAGGTATCCTCAAAGGAGTAAAGGAGCTTTTCCTGAACCCTTTGGGAACTGGAACCCAAACCAGTTTAGTACCTATAATTATCAGTCAAGAAGTAGTGGCTATCAAGCGGCTACTAGATGGAGAGCAACTTGTTTGATTTGTCATGGTAATGGTCACATTGCTGCAACATGGAGAAGAAAGAATGGAAACATGAACAATGGACCTTGGAGAGCACTTGGAATGATTTGCTATCATTGCAACAAACCGGGTCATACAACAAGATTCTGTAGAATGAGAAAGAATATATCAGATGATATACTGGTAACTCTAGAAGGAAAGATAGATGTTGAAATCATTCAAGCGAATATGAAGAAAACCTGGAAGAAGAAGCCAGAAGAAGTGATTCAAGAAGAACCGGTTTCTACACCTAGTGTGGAAGTCATTGAACCGACAAACTAAGCATCAGAAAAGCTTAGGGGGAGCAAATGGTGAAATATCTCAAACCCCTGGTTTACACTGATAAAAGACCTTAACCAGTAAGTGATACCTGTCAACTGGTAGAAGACCGGAAATGGTAAAAGGCAAATTAGGGTTTGCGCCCTAATAGTGGAGCATTTATTATGGTAGGTGGAGAACTTGTTTAAAAGGTTTTTTCAAGTCATTTTTCACTTATCAATTCTTGAGCGAAGAAGTTTTTAAGCACTGAGCGATGAAAAGCGATTTGGATTGTAATTCGAAGAATTTTCAAAACCTTGAAGGAGAATCAGAAGTGAATATCAATCGGTCAAGTGTAGAACACAAAGCAATATTTTAGCAGCCGAAGGAGTGTGTGGTGAAGTGTAATTTGCAAGCCCTAAATTTTGGATTATGAAGGTATTTCTCAAATTTCTCTGTTTATCATGGCTTTCGCATCACACTCTAGCTCTAGTGCACCCATTGATCAAGTAGACTTCATTCAATGGAAAGCAAAATAAAATGTCCTATCTCAAATACTTGTTGGTGTTATAGTGGAGGAAGGCATTTCTAATTACATTGATTGTAAAATTGAAGACTTTGGATCTCTTGTAATCCATTCCCTATTGAGTTTGTTCTACGGGAAGGACAAGAAGATTAAACCAAAATTTAGCATATTGGAAAAGAAGAAGCTTCATAATGCAGTCTATTTCCTTGAAGATTTTTCAAATGATCACATCCACATCATTCTGAGTAGAGTGCATGGTGATTAAATGTACTTAGAGTAGATGCATGACATCACACTGGAAGTGATTCATGTCATCACCAGTTTCTGTAATGTTGGTGAAGTGTCAGCCCTAAGTAAGATCAGCAAGACAGAAATGACCAAGCTCACCGGTTCTATGAGCGACCAACAGGGAATGACCATCAATCCCATCAAGGATGATCTGGTCAAATATGTCTACATGGTAATAGGTTATCAGACATTTTATGCTAGCATGATCAACTCTATCTCTGATGCACTGGTAAATGCTGCCTACCAGATGATCATGGAAGATGCATCATTTGACTTATGCACCTATATGAAAAGGCAACTTCTAGTGAACCTAAAGTCGATTAAACAAGACAATGCCTTGAGATTTAAGTTTGGATAACTATTGATTGGGTTGTTCTTCTACTTCCAAGGTTACTTCCTAGGAATCGAAGATATTCAGTGGTCTGCCGACCAACCGGTTACAAAGCAAATCAAGGAAAGCCTTCAAGTGGTTGGAACCGGTTATCCGGAAGTTCTGAACAAATACTTTGATGAGTTCAGATGCAAAATGAGAAAAAGGGTGAGAATATCAAGTGATATTGTCAAGAAATATGAAGATGACATCTGCTTCACCATCAGAGTTGATGAGTGCATAATGGAGGTGATTGAGCCTAGATAGGAAGAAGTGGAACCAATGGGATATGAGGTAATGTATGACATACTAGATGGGTATGCCTACCCTACTCACCTCGCCCCTTGATCCTAAGGCAAAGAGAACTGACACCTATTTGGAAAGGGTTACACCGGTTGAAGAACCATCAATAAAGAAGGGAAAGGTAGTACCTTCAGTATCGGCATCAGTTACCGCAGCAAGTCCCAAAGTTACCAAGTGGTCACCAGCAAAGAGGAAACCAAAAGCTGCACCCGCCAAAGTCTTTGAGAGAAAGCGGAAGACAGAAGACACCACACCAGACTCAAAGGACATTGTGTCTAAAGAATAGCCTAAGAAGACTAGGCAAACGAGGAAAAAGACAAAGAGTGAACCGGCAACAATTGCACTAGTAAATATTGATATTTCCTCCTACAAACCTTTGACACATTGTCAAAAAACTATTAAGGATGTTAGAAGAAAATTGCTTAGTGATTTGCAAGAATATTTTGATGATTTCAATGACAAAGAAAAATAGGAAGTTGAACAGGAAGTCATTCAATATTTATGTGTTAATGACCGGTTGCCATCAGAAATTAGATTTGTGACACTGGATTCTTTATATAACTCTTTAGATAATAAATGGCGCATTGCCATAGAGAAGGAACAAGAAATAAGAGAGGAAATATTTGCACAATATTTTCTTAATGTGTCAAATTCAGAACTTTATGAAATTATTGAAAAATACAAAGGCCTCTTCTTCATGAGAAGAAGGATACTCTTGTTGCTAGAAGGAAAAGTCCCTAAAGTGATAAAAGATACCCACTCTCATGCCCAAGCTGCTTTAAAGTTGCATCAAGTGGCCGAAGCCAACAAGAAAGCTGAGCAAGAACTGGCAACCAATAAACTGGATAAGGTATATGATAGTGAAGGAGAACAGGTCACTGATCAAATGGATCCTATTGATGTTGATGCCTTCAATGGTGAAAATGTCACTCTGGGTACACCATCAAAAGTGGCAGGATAGGAAAAATAGGACAAAGAAAAGGTTGCCAAGGAGCAAGTGAGGAAAGAGAAGAAACGACAGGAAGAAGATAAGAGAAAGGAAGAGGAGAAGAGGAAGTAAGAAGAGGAGAAGAAGATGAAGGAAGAGTAGAAGAAGAAGCAGGAAGAGGAGAAGAAGAAGAAGGATGAAGAAGAAAAGGAGCAGAAAGAATAAGAAAAGAAGAAGGAAGAAGAGAAAAGAAAGCAAGAAGCAGATGAGCACAAGAAGGAAGAAGAAGATAAGTTAAGAGCCAAAGAGAAGGAGGAAGCAGCACAGAGCACATAGGTGGAGACCCCAAAGGCAACCGGTAGTCAAGCCAAATCGGCTGACATTACCAGTCCCATTGACCTCCAATCTGCTAATGAATCGAAGCTGCTACAAAGCATTAAGCTTGCTCAAGAACAACTAGAGGTGGTAAGGAGGAAGAAGGAGCAAGACGTGATCCAAGCTGCAGTGGACACTCTTACTGGTTTGATACCCCCTACCAACCTCCCCAATATCGATTCCTATCTGGCCCAACTGAAACTCTTATGCACAATTGTGGAGGACCAGGTACAAAGCTTGGAAGAAGTTGCCGAAGTGCATGCCAAGAAGGAGCATCAAAAGGCTTTGAACACTGCCTTGGTGAAGAAGTTGAATGAGCTTCGGTCCAATCTGCAGAAAGCACAAAAGGACATCAGAGATACAATGGATGAGAGGAAATTGCTGCTCGGTAAGATATGTCTACCCCATCTATTCTGTGATGATGTGCTTGCCCAGAAAGCCAAACTACAAACTGATTTGCAGACATTCATAAGCACCTTCAAGACCCCATATGATTCCTTTACCGCTTATGGGAAAACCATTCACCGGTTTCAACTTCAGGCCACAAGAATTGACTTGGCGATCAACAACTGAACCAAAGATTTGCAAGAACTACAACTAGTTCTACTACCAAGACTGCAAATACTTTAGAAGTGCTATCTCAATCTGGATGCCTTGACAGTTACTCAAGAGATGAGTACCTTGGATACCATGGAGGAACAGGTATCCTAGATGCAAATGAAGAGTGAGGTTGCTACCTCATTACTTGAGTCATGGTCCTTATCCATGAAGCAATTCATGCAAGACTTTAAATCAGTTTTTGACAGTTTCACTCTTTATTGTCATAAATATATTTTCAGCTAATAGAAATAGGGGTTATTCAGTTGTATTTTGTCATTGTTGGCAAAGGGGGAGAAGTATTCTGGTATTCAAAATTCTGATGCATGCTATGTATACTCATGTTTATCTCTGAAAGGAAGTAGTATACATTTTTTTTCTACAAAGGGATAGTGTATATGCTTAGGAGGGGTATTTTTTATTATGGCATATCTTTTTGTAAAAACACTTAGACATCAAAAAATTTCCTAAGTGTTTTCATCAATGCCAAAGGGGAAGATTGTTGGCATTTTTTATGATTATGTTATGATTTTCATTGATGGACACACACTTGCTATGAGATCACTTTTTGTATGTATGAGCTATGCTCAATAGGTATTTGCTTCAAACCGGTATTATGTTATAGTCTTTAGACTATCGGTGTCTTGCAGAAACTATTTACTGATCTCAAGTGGCATGAGGACCTCAAGCGGTTCGAGGATCTCAAGCGAAACGGAGCAAAGAAACTAGAAGCGGCAGTTATCATTTTCTCAGACTTCATTTATGTCGACCAGTAATCTGTTTAAAAGTTAAACCGGTATTACTCTAAATTACCAATTGATAATCAGTAAAGTTGTATAAACTGGTAATACTCTATGATGAGTTACCAACTGGTAATCGGTAAAGTTGTATAAACCAGTAATACTCTATGATGAGTTACCAACCGATATATCTTTGTGATGAGTCACCATCCACCGACACTTTGATGGTGATTTTGTGTCATGTTACCAAATGTGTCTAGATACAATGAACCTAGGAACTTGCAATGTAATCCTATTGGACCAACATGAAATCAGATTCCTTTTAAGGACATCATGTCTAGGGTTTTATAAAAAAAAGGTATGTATGTGTGTAGCTGTTATGGTTTGTGGTGGTTGAAGAGTTCTTGTATGTGCGATCTTAACAACAAGATCAAGTCTGTATGCTATAACATAGTGTGGATTTACTGAAGACTGAAGTAATGCTAAAATGCATTAGTAATGAGCTATCATGGATCTAACCAAGCAGACTATGCTATTTGCTAGATCATTCACTTGTTGATTACTCACATCTTTGACAAGTTAGAAACCCTTAACTGGGTAGGCTCAGAAAAGCCTTTGTAAATCCTCTAACAAGGTGATTCACATCTATGGATCTAAAATCCTCTCACAAGGTAGTCTTTAATCGGACTTATCTCGTAACAGAGATTGAGATTCCTAACAGGATCTATTCTGGTAAAGAAAATTGTATGACCTTAACTGGTCTGGTTACTATTCTGCAGATAGTTACTTGTGAGTTTCATCTCATCGTGGTTTTTCCCATTTGGGTTTCCATGTCAAAATCTCTTGTGTTATGGTGATTTTGCTTCTATGGGTGAATGCCTTACTTGTTGTTTGGTTTGCATTTGTGTTAACCAGTTTGTTAGTTAAACTGTTATACCGGTTTACTGCTAGACTGATAAAGTGTTTAAGTTCAGTATTTTTTGGTATACTCATTCACCCCCCTCTTAGTATTCATCACTCATATCCAAGCCATATATGCAACTTGTAAGTATATACTGCTTACAACACTACACATCTTATGGACCCAACAATGCAACATTCATACCAAAATAAAAACTAATAATCATGTCGATAGGAGATAAGTATAAGATACATGATGAGTATATAATGACATAAACTCTAAATCTCCAACATGTAACATGCCATAAACTCATAATATCAATATAATCAAAAGAACCCATAAACAACTTTAATCATATCAAACATACTCCAAACTTGATCCACTATGTAGTGCTCTAAACAAGATTTCCATCAACTATTGGAAGTCCAAAATACAATTCTATTTACTCAAGTTATGACCTCTCAAAGCCATAAAGGTACCCTTGACTTCTAGCTAACATTTCACTATCCAAATAACAAAATCTAGAAACTCTGATCACACCACTATATAGTGCTCTTAGTCAACTTTCCAATGATGATGAGAAGCCAAAAAATAGACACTATTAGCCCAAGTTATGCTCCATGGGAAAAATTCACCTATTAGACTATATTTGCAAAAAAAAAAAACTGGGGGGGGTTCCACAAAATGCCAATATGCCCTATTTTTGCATTTTTACTTTTTTAAAATAATTTTTTCAATTGCCCCCATTTACATTTTTTCTATTTTTATTTTGAAGAAATAATATTTTATCAGTGATGGGATGATTTTCATTTTTTATGATTTTTGATGACTTGATGACTCTAAGATCATACTACTAAATGGCCAAGGGTCCAAGGGCTAAAAGTTTTTTACAATTTTTTAAATGTTCTCTAAAATAGGCCAAATTTTATATGAAAATTTGTCTCCTAGCCAGCTTGAATCCAACCATGAGATCTTTTTTGTCTTAGGATTTCATCTACCACACTTCCCCCACAAAACCCTCATGTGAATGCAAAACCAAGAAACCCATTTGAGCCATGATTTTCTAAACCCAATCTGCCAACAACCCATTATAACAGGAAACCGAAAAGTCTCATATCTACAATAAACAACTTACAAAAACCTCATATGTAGCCATATCTTTCATTCTCTCATGCATTTCATAAATTCAACTCCTAGGGTTATAATACCAAAACCATGGCTTTGATATCAAATGAAAGGAAACTTGCAGTCATTTAATGACAATTTCCACATAACCCAATTTAGAAATCAAGCAATTAAGCACTTCAAATATGTATCCAAAGAATAGACAACATACTCATTATTTACTGCTACAACTGATAAATTATATATAGAAAATAATAATATACATGACAATGCATACCGAACACAACAGTAAGATATATCTTTATTTACACATGCAATTATTATAGAGAAGAAGACCAAAGATGGTCGACCAAGGATTACAATTCACTCAGAATACACCATACTCCCTTCCTTGGTGATACACAACATATTTAAAGGACCCGACAGTTGCCGAGAAGTACACAACCATCAATGAACTGATACATTAACTACACTACAATGACAACCCACTTAATACAAATAATTAATACATTGGCAAATAACAAATATTATCAAATGTAAAAATAGGCATTTAATGTCAACTACATATGCTCCCCAAAAGAAAAAATTCATCTTCCAAACAACAAGTAAACATAAAGTAATATTTGGAAATACTAATGGTAAGAGTGTAGGCAATGACTTGTACTAGACAATCCCAACTTGTAATGTACCTACCAAATCAAATGGAGGTTTGGTGGCAATGCCCCTTGTAGGGGTTTGTGAGCAGCGCCCCCAATGAGGTCAAGGGGCAGTACCCCTCACGGGGTCAAGGGGTAGCACCCCTCACAGCGTCTTGAGGCAATTCCCACCAAATTACAACCTTCAAAACCACACAAAACTCCATGGCACAAATGATTTTTGTGATTTTTTAAGACGCCAAAAACATCATCGATGAAGCCTTAAAATGGAGATTTCATTCCTACCACTTTCTTTTTCTGTTCTTCCCATATGACCTAGTACACATCTGTATGAAAGAGTGTTGTTGTTGCTGTACAAAAAAAGTCAAAACTTGACCCCATAGGAACAATCAAGGATAACCATACAAGCAAGGCATGAAATCTCCGTACGGTGGAAAACTGTCGTATGATATATACTGAAGCACATAGTCATCATACAGGGTAACACCCAAGCCATACATAGTAACATAAATGCTCCCCAACGAGAACTACTGGCTGTCATATTGGACACCAAGAAAGTTGTATGAGATGAGTGGACATGTTCAATGTCATATAGAATGAGAAATAAGATGGCATACGATGTGTCCACTTAAATGTTGTACTCTACAAATAGAATGTCGTACACACTGGTAGACTGTCGACCATATGAGAAATAGTCCCTAAAATGTCTGTACATGATGATGGTATGGGTGTACAAAAAATGGGGATGTCATACACGATGAATGCGGTATGCAATAGTTATGTTATACATGATAGATGCCAAGGGGATGCCAATGTGCCACAATGTCAAATTGTCGTACGGGGTCATGAACAACTTGCCCATCATGGAAATAACCACCTTCACAATGTCATCATATATGTGCAAATGATGAAAAATAAGGCTGTCATGCGGATGCAATTTGAAACTATCGTACAAGGAAGTTGGGAGTATGAGCTTCTACATAAATTACTTGTGACGTTGATTTTCCTTCACAAGTACCTGTACATTCCACATTATATATTATGCTCTTCATACTTTCAGATGTACCCCTCATAACTTTATATGCTTTCATTGATTTCTCTCCACCAAGAGTTGCAGCTTCAAAAACATTACATGTTGGTGAAAATAGCTCATAGTCTTCCATTTTCCAGTGGAATAGTCTGTTCAATGAACTCGTCTCATCTTCAGAGCAATCTTCTAGTTTGAGAACCCCTTCATCGGTGGGTTCCATGTCTTTCCTCCCTTTGTACATACCTAACTCTCCACCCTCAAACTCTGAGTAAAAGGATGTCAGTTCTTCACTCACCGCCTAGTTCCTCAAGTCAATGGTGTGCTTCCTCCCATCACTCTCAATCGAGAGTGTGTTTTGCTTCCAGTTATGATTTTCCTTGGCAATAATCAACCATCCCCTCCAATGAGTGCATTGTATGCCTTCATCTGCAATGAGATGATGATGAATTCCAAGAAAAAATGTTGTGTCCCAATCATTACTTTTTGTACCATCAATGTTCTCAACAGCTCGATGTCGTGTTGGTAGACACCTACCAAGTGGAAGGTTGGTGACCATATTGTCAGCTTCCCTAGACATTTCCAAGTGTCCTCCAACAACATGATTAACTCCTGAGCCCCTGTCGATGATGGTGTTTTCCAACTTTTGGCCCATTATTTCCATCTTGATAATAGTTAGCTTCCTCCTAATGCTCATTGTCAGCAATATTGGATTGTTGGCCTCATTCCCTTCGGGTTGTGGTTTTCCCGTCAGTTCCTCCTCTTATGGCTTACATTGTTTTTGGATGATTGTGTCATCACTGCCTATGTTGGCAATCACCATTCTCAATTGAAATATGGTTTGAAGAAGGTCTTCCACCTAAATGGGTATGGCTGTCTATAGCACCTACCAAACTATGTTCTTCTTTGAATCCTACAATGGCGTTCTTGTAGTTCCATTGGAGGTTACTTGTCCCTTCACCAACTTTTGTTCTACTTTGGCTTTGGCTTCTTGGAGTAGTCCCTTCTCCGTACAAGCATCTGGGTACATCAACTTCTTCCTTTGTGCTCTCATGATTACCAAAATAGCCTTGTCTTGTTCCTCTACATCCAACATATTAATACCCTTTTGCTTCGGGTAGTCAATGTCTTCATGATTATCGGGTCCACACTATTTTCACAATAGTTGTATGTTGTCTTTCTTATTTTGGCAGTCTCTTGCAAAGTGTCCCCATTCACTACATTGTCGGTATTGTATGATAGGAAATCCCCTGGAGTCGTAATTTATTTTGTTCTGCCCTTGTTGATTTTCATTGTCGTCATGTGATACATTTTGTCATCATGTGATACATTTTGTGGTTTTGATGGGCTGGACTCTTCCTATGTGAATAGTATTTGTGTACTTCTCATCTTCAAATTGTATGGGCACTCCTTGATTGAATTCCCCAACGCTTGGAAAATATCACAAAACCTATTTCTAGGACAATTACCTTTCGTGTGCCCCTCAATTTTGCATTCAGTACACCATAGTTCATTACTTTATTTACTGATTCCTTTCTCGGTCTTCAATTCTTTCATCATTCTCAACATATCCCGTCAAAGGGTTTGTATGGTTTTGGATTCTTCATCATTGCTACCTTCAATGCTCTTGTCATCGTCGGTCTTTCTCTTCCCTTAGGAGGAAGTTTTGTTTTCACTCTTGATGTCCATCACTGATTGTAAGCATCAATGTATGAGGATGGAGGCACTAATTTCATCTTCTTGTGCAGTGAAGGGATCAATCTCTCAGTGAACCACCTCTTCTTCAACTCGTCAACTGGTTGGTTCTCCATCTTGTTTAACAACTCTTTGAGCCTACAATTGTAAGCATGTACACTCTTGCTTTTGCCCTGATTGGTATTATAGATTTCTATGACAATCTCATTGTCATTCCTCAGGAGTTTAAACTCTTCTTTGAACACCTTGTTTAGATCAGTCCATCCTTCCTTGCACTTGGTGTCGAGGTTTGTGTACCAGTCAATGACAATTCCTTGAAGGGTGGCAGGAAATTCCTTTTGCCAGTAGTCTTGGTCATTTAGGCCATTTGCCTCTCATTTACTTATACATGTTTTCCAATGTCGTATGAGATCCTCCAATCCATATGTTAGCAACAACCAAGAGGGAAGACTGAGAAGGGAGGTGAATCAGTCTTCACCGGATCAAAAATTTGCACTACAAAAATAGATATGATAAATCACAGTAATAAGATAGATAAGAAAATTGAAAGAACAACACACAACACCAATATTTTGATGTGGAAACCTTGATTAAGGAAAAAACCACGTTGAGAACCTACTCACAGTAAGATGATACTCTACAGTAGTATGTAAAAATATTACAATGAGGAATGCACATGCATTCAATCACACTACCTAGAGCTCAATGCTTGAATATAATTACCTGGAAGGCTACAACCCTTAGGGAAGTCTCACTGAATTACAACAACATTTAGACTACAATCTGGAAGAAATGAACTGATAGAATAGCATCTCCAAATGCCTGATTATAGTTTTGGTTAAGCACAAATGTCTACCCACCAACACCAATCTCCACACAACACTTCACTAAAGGATAAATCTTTTGTTCACACATACACCACTCTCTGATAATGTATAAATAACATCGACACCTAAATTGCATGAATATATCACCTATATATACAGTTCATCAATCTTGATAACAAGGTCGACTAAACCCTCAACCCTCAATTACAAAATTATATCACATGATACAAAGACTGACCACCAAACCAATATAATGATTTACATAGCATAGCATGGACCTAAATCAAATTCTCAAATTCTCAACTCTATCAAAAATCACACCAAGATAAATCGCAACACGCTACACCACCAGGAAAAACTGCATAACACAAAAATCATCATCGGTTGATAGAAACCACGAAAAAATCACACAACAGTTAATGTGGATCACCAAAACAAATAGGACATGACTAGGAAACACCAGCAAGCACATTAGAATCATTAGGAACAACTACACCAACACCACTTATCAAATCTTCATCGATCAATATATGAAAGCTCAAGAACACAACCAATCAGCAACTATCACAAAGAAAGATAACTTGCAGAGCACCAAATCAGGATCAATCTGAAATGAAGATACAAAAGACTATCCCAAGCAATATCCCAAAATATTGGCACAAGATCTTATCATACCAGGATATATCAGAGGATATTACTGAACTCTGCAAAATATTGATCAGTAAAACAACACTGCAAACCGGATCATAAAATCTTCCCAATCTACAATCAACAAAGCAATACATAGGAATATGTTGACATTAATGACAACAACATATCCTACCAGCAACAATGACCAACAATATAAAATAGACTCCCCCTTTGGCATTGATGGCAACATATGAATGTGAAAAACAACCAATGCAAAGCAAGAAGAAATCTCCAACAAACTCCCCCTAAGATCAGGACATATACAGCAATTTTTCACACGATCTCTCTTCCCCTTTGATGGAAATGCCAAAGATCTCAAAATAGAAAACCAAACTATCTCTCCACAAAATAGAAACATGAATCATAGGAATCTCTCCCCCTAAAACATAGACTACTCCACCAGAGGAGCAACACCAACTCATCAATCTGGGTAAAAGGATAAGACTGTGAAGTCCACCAAATTGATGCAACTCAATGCATCTAGTTCTCATCAGGAGGGGTGAATACCCCTAACTTGTCTCTCAAATAGACAAATGTATCTACAGGAAAAGGCTTAGTGAAAAGATCAACTATTTTTTCCTTTGTAGATACATACTCCAACTTGACCTTCTCTTCTCTAACTTGCTCTCTTAAGTAATGATATTTGATTGACACATTCTTAGAATTTGAATGTTGCACCAGATTATTTGACATGTTAATAGCACTAGAATTACCACAATATATAATAGTAAGCTCATAATAGATAACTCTGATATCTTTCAACATTTGCTTCGTCCAAACTACCTGAGTGCAATTACTAGCAACAACAATGTACCCAGCTTCAACAGTAGATAAGGATGTTGAATCTTGTTTCTTACTATCCCATGAAACCAATTTCTTACCCAAAAAGACTGCTCCACCAGTAGTGCTCTTCCAGTCATCAATACCACCAGCCCAATATGCATTAGTGTAGGCACACAACATGAAATCATAATTCCTCGAATACCACAAACCATAATCTATAGTTCCCTTCAGGTATCTAAATATTCTTTTAATACTAGTGACATGACTCTCTTTCAAATTGGCTTGATATTTATTAGCCATACACACAACATGCATAATGTTTGGCCTAGTCTGAGTAAGATATAATAGTCTACCAACCATAGATCTATACAAACTTTGATTAGCTTTCAGAGATTCATCATTCTTTGATAATTTACAACTAGTCACCATAGGATTTCCAACCAGTTTGGAGTCATCTAACCCAAAATTCTTCAACTATTCCTTCAAAAACTTAGTTTGAGATATAAATATATATTTTTCAAACTTTGAAATTTGTAAACCTAAAGAAAATTCATCTCACCAATCATAGACATCTCAAATTCTTTTTGCATATCACCAACAAACTTCATGCTCAAGTCATCATCACCTCCAAAGATAATATCATCAACAAAGACTTCAACAATTAGGATGTTATTATTCTCTATCTTAAAATACAGATTACTGTCAGCAACACCTTTAATAAATCCCAATTTCAACAAATGCTTATCTAATCTAGCATAATAGGCTCTAGGGGCTTGGTTCAATCCATAAAGAGATTTCTTCAACTTACATACCATGTCTCCATCATCTTATAATGAAAATCCATCAGGTTGCTCACTGTAGACTTCTTCCTCTAGCTCACCATTCAAAAATGTAGATTCAACATCCATCAAATATACCTTGAAATATTTATAAGAAACATATGCAAGCAACAACCTAACAACTTCAAGTCTAGCCATTGGAGCAAAAGTCTCCTCATAATCAATTCCTTCTTTCTAAGAATATTCTTTGCAAACTAGTCTAGCTTTATTTCTGACAACTTCACTAACTTCATTCAATTTGTTTCTGAATACCCATTTAGTACCAATAACGTTCTTATCCTTAGGTCTAAGCACAAGTTCCCATGTGTTGTTCTTTTCAATTTGATCTAATTCTTCTTCCATAGCTCTCATCCAACTTTCATCTTTACAAGCTTCAACAACATCTTTAGGTTCAACTTTAGAAATCAAACATACTTATTCAGCAACTAACCTTCTTCTAGTCATTAAACCTTTATTCTTATCACCAATAATCTGATTTTCAAAATGATTCAATCTTACATACCTCAGAGTCTTTTGATTGTTCTGATTATTAGGTTCATGCACTTCTTCACTAGCAGCAACAACATCCGGGTTAACTATCTCTGCCAGATCATTCTTCTTAGGTACTTGATTATGAACAGGGGCTAAAATAACATGTTGACCATCATCAAATCCACATGCTCGGATCTCTTTCCCAAGGTTCTCATCCACCTTCACATTTTCACTTTCCACTATCTTTCTCAGTCTATTATTGTAGCACCAATAGGCTTTTCTCTTTGTAGAATATCCTGAGAAAATTCCTTCATCACTTTTAGCATCAAACTTTCTTATATCCTCATCTCTCTTGATATAACATTTGCTACCAAATACTCTAAAATATCTCACAGTAAAAACATGACCAAACCAAAGCTCATAAGGAGTCTTATCGATATCACCTTTAATATGAACTCTATTGAATGTGCAAACAACAATGCTAATAGCTTCTTTCTAGTAGATCTTCAAAACATTTCCTTCAATCAGTATAGTCCTTGAAACATCCAAGACATTTTTGATCTTCCTTTCAACAAACTCCATTCTATTGAGGGATTATAGGAGCAAATAATTGTCTTCTAATCCCATGCTTCTCAGAATAAATTGAACTTACCAGAACAAAATTATCCACCTCTATCAGATCTCAGACACTTTACCTTCAATCTGGGCTCAGTCTCCACCTTTTCTTTGAATATCTTGAATTTGTCCAATGCTTCTGATTTCTCCTTCAAACAGATAACCCACATCATCCTGGAATAATCATCAATTAGCAACATAAAATATTTGTCACCCTACACACTTCTAACATTTGTAGGTCCACATAGGTCAATATGCACAAGATCAAGTAGTCCATCTGATGTATATTGTTTGCTCTTGAAAAAAATCCTCATTTTCTTACACAATTGACATTCCTTACATACCGGATTAGCAAGCTTAACAATCTTAGGTAGATCTGTAACAACATGTGTAGAATAGACCTTAATCATTGAAGAAAAATTAAAATGACATATTCTCCTATGCCACAACCAACTCTCATCAATCTGAGCAATCAAACAAATTTTCTCACTGACATTCAAATGAAAAATGTTACCTTCAGTCTTAGCTCCAAATGCAATCTCTATACTGGAGGCATTTAGAATCTTGCATTTTCCATCCTTGAATTGTAGATCATAGCCTTTATCGATTATATGTCCAACACTCAAAATATTATGCTTCAAACCTTCAACATACAAGACATCATCAGTGTTATGCTTACCATCAAAATAAATAGAACCTCTCCCACAGATCACACAGGCTTTGTCATCTCCAAATCTAACTATTTCACCATCATACTTTTCCATGTTCACAAATTTTCTTTTATCACTAGTCATATGATGTGAAAAACCACTATCAATTACCCATTCATCTTTCTCTTCAACTTTAGCATCTAAACATTTCTCCTCAATAGTGCATCTTGTGGAGTCAACAGGTATAGGTCTATCTTCCTTAATGACAATAAACACAACTTCATCTCATTTTGATTCTTCATTTGTAACACCTTCATCAGCAACATAATAACAATTTTTTTGATTCCTAAACTTTTGGTTAGACTTGTAGGGTTTATCATACTTCTCATACTTTTCATATCTATCATTCCTATCATGCTTATCAAACTTATCATGCCTGTCATACTTAGCCATTCTCTTCGGGCATCTAGAAGAAAAATGTCCTATCTTATTGCAAGAGAAACATTTCAAAGGCAAATTTCCATCATACTTACCGACTCCTTTAGGCAATCTCAGACTTTCCATGTGATTCTCCAAATTCACTTAACTCAAATGTAGCAATCTTTCCAACTAGCATATCTCTTGTTACTATAGTCACACTTCAGATCTCATCAATAGCAGCAACCTTATGTTTGTAAGCAGGAGGCAAAAAT